>NW_007253880.1:865781-873592 GCF_000164805.1 Carlito syrichta | reverse complement strand
CCTCAGCCTTCCGAGTAGCCGGAATTACAGGCATGCGCTACCACGCCCGGCTGATTTTTTGATTTATTGTAGAGATGAGGTGTCTCTGCCCAGGTGGGTCTCGAACCCGCGGGCTCAGGCAATCCACTCACCTCAGCCTCCCAAAGGCACGGGATTACAGGCTGAGCCACCGAGCCCGGCTTTAAGGCTAACACTTTAAAAATGCATCTTTGGGGCCAGGCACGGTGGCTCATGCCTATAATTCCAGCACTTTAGGAGGCCAAGGCAGGAGGATTGCTTGAGCCCTGGAGTTCAAGACCAGCCTGGGCAAAAAAAGCAAGACACTGTCTCTCTCTATAAAAAAAAGGAAAAGGAAAAAAAAAAAAATAGCTGGGTGTAATGGCACATTCAGGTTGAAACAGGGGGTGGTTTGAATCCAGGAGCTGGAGGCTGCAGTGAACTATGATTGTGCCACTATACTCCAACCTGGGTGACAGAGTGAGACCCTGCCTAATTAAAAAAAAAAAAAAGAAAGGAAAGGAAATCTCCACAAAGAGCTGAATTTAAGAGATTTGGAAGGACAAGGTTGTGCTGTGTTTTGTTTTGTTTCCCTGACCACCTCATAATTCCTGATGTTTCTAAAACATCCCTGTTCTTGCAAATGAACATTCAGCCTGTGTGAGCAGCCATTCTGTAACAAAAGCTGCCCGATACATTGTGTTCTTCTTTTTAATCAAACTTGCTTTGCTCTACCACCTTCTCACCTGTCGTTTCCATTGGTACCTGCATTAGTATGAAACTTTGTCTGTACATCCCAAAGTGAACAATATTATAAAGGAAACTTAGGTGTACTATTAAAAAAAAAAATACTGACCTCAAATAAACTTATCTATCAAGGATAGCCCACAAATCATAATTTAAGGTGGAGCCTATAGCCTTAAATTTGTTAAAGAACCATTGTGTTTAACTAAAGAAAAAATATAACTTAAAACTTGTAAACTTTCCCATACTAATTGCTGTTCAACTTTCCTGAAATCTCATTTTCTTTCAGTTATTGAAGTATTCAAAGTCTGTGTGTTTGTGTGTGCACATGCATGTGTGTGTATATGAGTGTATGTGTGTCTTTTCTACCTGTAGAGATGATGATAAGATCATTTCAGATGACTCTTGCATCCTCTTTCTTGTAGGATAATTATATTATATATCCACCCTCTGACCTTTGTGAGAGGCAATCAGTGTTCTTAGGCCCCTCTTAAAGATAAGAAAGCCAGTTCTTTCTCAACAAACTCCAGACATCATTGAAATAATTTAAAATATTTTGCTGTCACAATTTTCATGTTTTGCTACAGAATGTCCTCTGACTAGCACAGGGAAAAGACTTCTTAGGAAGCACAAAGGAAAAAAAAATTCCCTCCTTAAATACTAATAATTATCACATTCTGAAGACTACCGTGTCATTGTTTGACTTGATAAAATCTTATCAAAATGTGGCTTGACAACTACAATTTGCTCTAGACAGTCTCCTTTTAAAATTAAGAGCTTAGGTAATTATACAGTTGGACATCTAAATAATGAAAGGGTTTTGGTAAATTTAATCATTTCCATGTGTCAAACATCCCATTCCGTATCTTTGTGTCTTAATGTTCACTTACATTTTTATATATGTATGTGTCTTTGTCCATTCAGGCAGCTGTAACAAAATACCATACATTGGGTGGCTTATAAGCCATATAAATGTCTTTCTCACGGTTCTGGAGACTGGAAAGTCCAAGTTCAAAGCACCAGCCAAACTGGCATCTGGTGAAGGCTCAGTTCTTCATATATAGCACATTCTCACTGTGTCCCACGTGGTGAAAGAGACGAAGGGGTCTCTTTGTGAATTTGCTTGTTTGTTTTAGACTCAGAGTCTCATTCTGTTGCCCTGGCTACAGTACCGTGGTATGATCATGGCTTACCACAACCTCTACCTTCTGAGCTCAGGCAGTTCTTCTGCCTCAACCACCCAGGTAGCTGGGACGGCAGGCATGTAATCCCATACCTGGCTAACTTTTTTTTTCTTTCAGAAATGAGGTCTTGTTATGTTGCCCAGGCTAGTCTTGAACCCCTGAGCTCAAGTGATCCTCCCACCATTGTCTCTTAAAGTCCTGAGATTACAGGCATGAACCATCACACTCAGTTTTAATTACTTCTTTTTATAAGGGCACAAATTCCACTCACTGTGATTTGGGATTGTTAATTGCCTTTCTAAGACTTTTTTTGTTTTGTTTTTTGAGTTGGAGTCTTACTCTGTTACCCAGCCCCACCTCCAAATATCATCATCTTGAGGGTTAGGATTTCAATATATGAATGTGTGGGGGCCAGGAACATCCAGTCCACAACAGTATGTATGCATGTATGTATGTATTGGTTTTCAGTTTTAGCAATGGAGGGAAAAATTCCATGCTCAACCATGAAATTACCTTTCAAAATGTTGTTTTTCATAAGTACTTACTAAAACATTTGATGGCTAATTTTAATTAACATTGGTAATATATCTAATACACAGAAGGCTAGATGCAGGTAATATTACAATGGGCTAGAAAAACAATTTGAAAAATCTTACAGGCTCAAGCCTGTAATCCCAGCACCTTGGGAGGACAAGGCAAGAGGATTGCATGAGCTCAGGGGTTCGAGAGCAGCCTGGGCAACTTGATGAGACCCTATCTCCATAATAAATCAAAAAATAAGCTGGGTGTGGTAGTGCACACCTGTAGCTCCCTGGAAGGCCAAGGTGGGAGGATTGCCTGAGCCAGCAAGTCAAGGCTGCGGTGGCCAAGGGAGTGCCACTGTACTCCAGCCTGGGCAACAGAGTGAATCTCCAACTCAAAAATAAAAATAGCTGAATTTGGTGGCTCAGCCTGTAATCCCGTGTCTTGGGAGGCTGAGGTGAGTGGATTGACTGAACCTGCGGGCTCGAGACCCGCCTGGGCAACTTGGTAAGCCCTCATCTCCACAATAAATCAAAAAATTAGCCGGGTGTGGTAGCGTGCACCTGTAGTTCCAGCTACATGGAAGGCTGAGGTGGAAGGATCGCCGGAGCCCAGCAGGTTGAGGCTGCGGTGGCCGGGAGTGGCCACTGCACTCCAGTCCAAGTGACAGAGTGAGACCCCAACTCAAAATAAATAAATACATAAATAAATAAATATAAAATAAAAATAAAAAATAAAGTCTTAGGAAGGCTAATTAACAATCCCAAATCACAGAATCAATCTGACAGATAAACACTAAATATTAGTTTTATTAATGCTAAAACTTGAATTGAGGCTTTGCGTAAAAAAATAACAAGTTGGCCACATACTTTTGCTTCTACCTCTTCCAAAACCACACCAAGAAGGAAATAAAGGGATATTTTAGGAAGATATAAATTCACAAGGGTGAAGAGAATAGGAAAATTGAGAAACCATGGCAGACTTTGGAGACTCGAAAGCAGCTGGAACAGTGGGGACTGGCATGATGGCCTCAAGAGAGCTGAGTCCCACACCGGCAGCAGGAAAGCCAGAACAACCGGTTCAAAGGCGGAATTCCCCCCCAAGAGTTAGAAATTGGCAGACCCAGATGCTTCCAGAAGTAAAGGTGAGGGTGGAACTGAAACCAGAAAGACTGGCTGAAAGTCTGCTGAAGAAGCAGTTCTGTCTCCAGACTTCTTTCCCTCCATGTCAGGGGCAGTTGCTCCCTTGCCACACATACCACGGGAAGCCTGGATATGTATTCTCTGGTGTTTAGGTGGAGGGGTTCTTAACTGAGGAATCCTGGATATGAATTAAGATCAGGACACCAAAGTGAAGACAGGAGGAGTAATAAAAACATATACACTGAGGCTGGGTGTGGTGGTTCATGCCTGTAATCCCAGCACTGAGGGAGGCACAGGCAGGAAGATTGCTTGGACCCAGGAGTTTGAGACCAGCCTGGGAAATATGGTGAGATCTCTTCTCTACCAAAAATTAAAAAAAAAAAAAAAAAAAGCTGGATGTGGTGGTGCGCACCTGTACTCCTAGCTAGTTGGGAGGTTGAGACAGAATCACCTGAGCCCAGGAGATTGGGGCTGCAGTGAACTGTGATCACACCACTGCACTCCAGCCTGGATGACAGAGTGAGACCCCCAACTAAATAAAAACAAAGAAACTTATACATTGAATATTGATACCACCCCCACGCTTCTTGTTGCTCTATTTCCCCAGAATGCATGCAGAACCTTACCTAGAGAATATAACTAACAGCCCACAAGAAAGAACAAGAACCACAATGTTGAGAGTTCGCCAGCGAATTGCGCTACCAAGTCAGTTCACAGTGAAGCTGACGTGGCACACAGAACTTCTAATCAGGGCTTCTCGTGGTCCACTCTCAGGTATGAGATGATGGCCAAGAATCACCTGATTTTGAGCAAATCCTTCAATATGAAAGACAAAGCCCAAAATAAACAAACAAGAAGAGAGAAAGAATTCATACAAAAGAGGTGATGCATGGAAAAGAGATTGAAAAAAAGCAAAATTAATATTTTAAGAATAATAAGGAAAATGCATGTTTATCAAGTAAGAACAGGATAACTAAAAATAAGGGAAGATTTGGGGAATTGAAAATACTTCATGGAAATTAAATACATAGCAGTAGAAATGAAAAATTCCAAAAACATAACTGGAAGAAAAGGTTTAGAAAGTTTTCCTAAATGTAGAACAACAAAACAAAACGAAAAAGCTAAATGAGAAATTAAGAGAGTAATTTAGAAGTGATAGAAAAGACAAACAGAGAAAATGGAGGGAAATGGATATTTTGAGAAAAATTCCTGGCTGGGCACAGTGGCTCATGTCTACAACCCCAGCACTTTGGTAGGCCAAGGTGGGAGGATTACTTGAGCCCAGGAATTTGAGAACAGTCTGGGCAACATAGCGAGAAACCATCTCTAAAAAAAAAAAAAAAAAAAAAATCAAAAAATTAGCCAGGCATGATGGCACAATGCCTGTAGTCCGAGCTACTTGGGAGGTTGAAGTAGGATTACCTCAGCCTAGGAGGTTGTTGAGGCTGCAGTGAGCCATGATTATGCCACTGCACTCCAGCCTGGAGGAGTGAGACCCTCAACTCAAAAAAGAAAAGAAAAGAAAGAAAGAAAAATTCCCAGACAGGAGTTTCCAGATTGAAAAGGTCCACTGAGTACCTGATAAAATACATCTAAAAAGACTCATGTTAAGACACAGGATAGCTCATGCCTGTAATCCCAGAACTTTGAGAGGTTGAGGTGGGAAGATTGAGCCCAAGAGTTCAAGACCAGCTTGAGCAACATAGTGAGATGAAAGGAAGGAAGGAAGAGAAAGAAAGAAAGAAAGAAAGAAAGAAAGAAAGAAAGAAAGAAAGGAGGGAAGGAGAGAGGAGGGAAGGAGAGAGGGAGGGAAGGAGGGAAGGAAGAAGGAGAAAAAGAAGTGGAAAAAGAGAAAGAAAAAAGGCACACAATAGTGAAATTTCAGGGCACTCTTCCCAAATGAGAGAGTGAGCCCAGTAAGACGACATGGGATCTGAGAAACAGGCAATCCATAAGAGAAAGGTGAAAGGGAGTCTCTAGGATGATGTCTCAGGAAGATTCCAGAACAACCCCTGTGCAGTCAGCCCACAGTTCCAAAGAATTCCAGATGACAGAATACCCAATGCTTTTGAAAACACTGAGAGAGCTACTCAGTCGGAATAAAAGTTAAGAATGGATTAAGTACTCAGAATTGAGGCACATTTTTTAAAATGGCAATCATAAGCTCTAGAGAAATAAATTGTACAGAAAAGAAAAATGAATAATATAGGAATTAGCTGCCAGCAATGTTAACATTATTCATAGTCATAAAGTAGAAACACTGAATTTTGATCTAACCAAACTTACAATGTAGAGTAGGAGGGAGGAACATTGGAAGAAGTGTTTGTATGTGTGTCTGTGTTTTTAAATATATATAAATTAGCCGGGCTCGGTGGCTCAGCCTGTAATCCCGCGCCTTGGGAGGCTGAGGTGAGTGGATTGCCTGAGCCCGCGGGTTTGAGACCCACCTGGGCAACTTGACGAGACCTCATCTCTACAATAAATCAAAAAATTAGCTGGGTGTGGTAGCGCGTGCCTGTAGTTCCTGCTACTTGGAAGGCTGAGGCGGAAGGATCGCCGGAGCCCAGCAGGTCGAGGCTGCGGTGGCCCAGAGCGGCCACTGCACTCCAGTCTGGGCGACAGAATGAGACTCCAACTCAAACAAACAAACAAACAAACAAATAAATAAATAAATACAAACAAACAAAAAATGCTCTCCACCTGGCATCGTGGCTTATGCCTGTAGTCCCAGCACTTTGGGAGGCCTAGTTGAGAGGATTGCTTGAGCCCAGGAGTTCAAGACCAGTTTGGGCAAGATAGTGAGATCTCACTTCTACAAAAAATACAAAAGTTAGCTGGGCATGTTGGTGCATGCCTGTGGTTTCAGCTCCTTGGGAGGCTGAGGAGAAAGGATTGCCTAAACCTAGGAAATTGAGGCTGCAGTGAGCTGTGATTGTGCCACTGCGCTCCAGCCTGGGCAATAGTGTGAAACTCTGTTCCCAAACTAAACAAATAATATAAACGGATCTCTTTTTATAGTATTTTAGTTTTGGAGTATTTTTTTTTTCTCTGCTGGATGCTTGTTTTTCTTCTTTTCAGAGGCTAGGACAGAACACATAGTAGTTCCTGAAATATTTGCTGGCATGATTACTACATGAAGACTCATCAGTTATCATGAGAGCTGCCTGAAAAATACAGTCTAAAATAACTCTTTAGATAACTTATTTTAGGAGGATTGCAGGATACATTCACAAGCACATGGCAGTCACATCAATTACACTCAGTTCATTTGGCACCACCTTGGTCTTATAGGAGGCTCAGGATGGTCTCAGCCAGATGAAATCTCTCTATATGGACAAACTGGGCACCCCAGGGCATGGCCTTGGTCAAAATACCATGTGGGGATGCTGTCTAGACATTCCAGGAGCCTGTCCTATTGACAGGTTTAAAATAAGGAAGGAAGGTTATCCAAGATATAGTCATAATTATTATTCATAGTTTATCAAAGTCATAGCAAAAATATTACAAATTACCACCACAACTCATATGGGCACAGAAAAGTAACTTATTTGTTTTTTAGGCTGGCCTATTTTTTTCTGTCTCCACCATGAGAACACTGAGAATGTTCATACACTGATGATAGGCATATATACTGGTAAGAGTCACTGTGGAAAACAAATAAAATTAAAAACAACTGGGCGCTGTTGCTCATGCCTATAATCCCAGCACTTTGGGAGGCTGAGGCGGGAGAACTGCTTGAGCCCAGGAGCTTGAGACCAGCCTGGACAATATAACGAGACCCTGCCTCTACAAAAAATGTAAAAAATGTACATGTTCTACGTTTCAGCACTTCCGTCTCAGGTATATAACCTAGAGCAGGGATCTGCAAACTTTTTCTGTCAAGGGTCAGATAGTTATTGTTTTGGGCTTCAAGGGCCAGAAGATCTGTCAGCTACTCAGCTTTGCTGTTGCAGTAGCAGTCATTAACTACATGTCATGACTGAGTGTGCTTATAGTCCAGTAAAACTTCCTTTGTGGATACCGACATTTAAATTTCATATAATTTTCACGTGTCACAAAATATTCTTTTTTTTTTCTTTGGTTTTTTTTTTGAATTGGAGTCTCACTCTGTCACCCAGACTGAGTGCAGGGGCCACTCCCGGCCATCGCAGCCTCGACCTGCTGGGCTCTGGCGATCCTTCCGCCTCAGCCTTCCAAGCAGCCAGAACTACAGGCGCACGCT
>NW_007253880.1:860021-865685 GCF_000164805.1 Carlito syrichta | reverse complement strand
CCACCGAGCCCGGCTACAAAATATTCTTTTCTCTCCCTCCCTCCCTCCCTCCCTCCCTTCCTTCCTTCCTTCCTTCCTTCCTTCTTTCTTCTGAGTCAGGGTCTCACTTTGTTGCCCAGGCTGGAGTGCAATGGCTCACTGCAGCCTCAACTTTCTGGCTCAGGCGATCCTCCTGCCTCAGCCTCCCAAGTAGCTGGGACTACAGGCATGTGCCACAGCGTCTGGCTAATTTTGTTTTATTTTTCTGTAGAGACGAGTTCTCGCTATATTGCCCAGGCTGGTTTGTGGGCTCACGCAATCATCCCACCTCAGCCTCTCAAAGTGCTGGGATTACAGGCATGAGCCAACCATGTCTGTCTTTCTCCCTTTTTTCAGCCATTTAAGGTGTAAAAGTCACTCTTAGTGGTGGACTGTACAAAACCTGGCCATAGGCTGGGCTTGTCCTGTGAGCTTTAGTTTGCTAGTCCATCTTTTTTTATTTTTATTTTTTGAGTCAGAATCTCACTCTGTTGCCTAGGCTGGAGTGCAGTGGCATCCTCACAGCCACTGCAGCCTCGACCTGCAGGGCTCAGGTTATCCTTCCTCTTCAGTCTTCCAAGTAGCTGGAACTATGTGTGCTACCACGCCCAGCCGCCCAGCTACTTTTTTT
The DNA here is from genome assembly GCF_000164805.1 of Carlito syrichta. Classification (NCBI taxonomy): domain Eukaryota; kingdom Metazoa; phylum Chordata; class Mammalia; order Primates; family Tarsiidae; genus Carlito; species Carlito syrichta. The sequence goes on along the minus strand of NW_007253880.1, from coordinate 865,036 downwards.
GATTTATTGTAGAGACAGGGTCTTGCCCAGGCTGGTCTTGAACCCGTGGGCTCAGGCAATCCTTTCGCTTCAGCCTCCCAAAGTTCTGGGATTATAGAGGTGCAAACCACTGTGCCTGGCTGCCAACCTGTCTTAAAAGCACTGTTGCACATGTATACTGAAAGGCTCATGAAAAAGGTTCACTCAGTGTTACTTGTAGCAGCAACAAAACAAAAGCCTACCACAGAAGCATAGACAATAAGTCAAAATTTGTTTCATATTTATTGTATGGAACACAGCATAGCGCCAAATATGTATGTGTCCGTATAGCTGGATCTCAGACGTTTAGTATTGATCAGGAAAGGAAATCACAGAATAATGTATATAGTTTGATGCAGTTACAGTAAGGTTGGAAAAAGGCAGAGTTAAACAATGATAGGTAATAAATCTATTTTTTAAAAAGGCAAGGAAACTGTAAAGACAAAACTCAGGGAGGGGGTTCTCTTAGGGATGAGGAAAGAGGAGACATGTTGAGAGAGACATTTAGGAGCTTCCGAGTTGCTGGAATTTTCTATTTCCTAAATTTAATGCTGGCATACTGGAGTCTCTCCTTCTCATGATTTAAGTGGCTTTATTTATATAAATAATATGCACTATGAATATATATTTTACTAAAAAATTTATGTATTTTTAAAAAAGCATTGTTACTGAACATCTAAAGTTGATACAGTGTTTCTATATCACAGATTTTTTTTTTTTAACATATTAGGAGTTTAGCAAATAGAGAGCTTGGTGTTAAAGGAAATGGTGCCCTCTTCAGGCAATATATCTAATGTTGTTAAAGATTTTGAGTAGGCAATGTGGACTTTAAAAAATACTAGAAACTCAGAATCACACAACTAAGTGGTATTTTGTGAGGTGTTCTATGTCTATTCTTAACCAGTATTTTATTTTTTAAAACCTCCAGGAACGAATTTTGTTTCTATTTTCATTTAGTAATATGTCTAGGGTTAGTTTTTTTTTTTTAGATTCCCATTTCCTTGTTTAATTTATTATAATAGAGAAAGGTCTTGCCATGTTGCCCAGGCTGATCTTGAAATCCTGAGTTCAAACTATCCTCCCACCTCAGACTTCCAAAGTGCTGGAGACCACCACACCCAGCACCACATTTCCTTTTTTTTTTTTTTTTGCAGTGAGTCTTACTCTGTTGCCCAGGCTGGAGTGCAGTGGCATGCTCATGACCACCCCAGCGTTGACCTGTTGGGCTCCGGTGATCCTTCTGCCTCGGCTTTCCAAGTAGCCAGGGCTACAGGCATGTGCTACCATGCCCAGCTAATTTGTTGATTTATTGTAGAGACGAGGTCTCACCACATTGCCCAGGCTGGTCTCGAACCCCTGGGCCCAGGCAATCCTCTCGCCTCAGCCAACCAAAGTGCTGGGATTACAAGTTTGAGCCACCGCTCCAAGCCCACATTTTCTTTTTATCTGAGTTTCTTTTCAATACATCAAACTCCTTCGACCCCTTTCTTGCAAGATTTAAGATACAGCTACAGAAATGCTTCTGATGGGATACCTTTTTTGGTCTATAACAACACCAGTAGCGAGAAAGTCTGAGTTTTTTGTTTATTGACAATAGCTTATAGCCTCTCTCAAATATTTCAAAATTCTATTTCTTTACAAAAGGGAAAAAAATCTAGATCTTTTAGGGACCTCTGATTAACCTAAATATTTAATACGTCTCCATTTAATGTGCATATCACACTGCACTCTATGAAAATGATTTAAACAAAAATTACTATTTAGTTAATAAGTAATAAAAATATAGTTGAAATTGTAGCAGTAGTAGCTTGGACTTAATAAATATATTATCGAGGCTTCAGTGAGCTGTGACTGTGCCACTGTACTCCAGCCTGGGGAAAAAGTGAAACCCCAACTCAAAAACAAAATATAATAAAATAAGTAAAGCCAGGTAATACAACCTAGTTAAGTAAAACTTGCTCCTTTTTTAACTCACTAAACAGGCACTTGTTTATTAGTATTATTATTATTATTCCCTTAAACCAAACATAATATTTATTCTTCTATATTCTCTTACAGCACCATTGCATTTAAAACAATCTGTTAAAAGAATTCAGGTCTTTGGAAGACTGAGGCAGAAGGATCGCCGGAGCCCAGCAGGTTGAGGCTGCGATGGCCGGGAGCGTGCCACTGTACTCCAGTCTGGGCGACAGAGTGAGACTTCAACTCAAAAAAAAAAAAAAAGAAAAAAAGAAAAAAAAGAATTCAAGTCTTACATTATATGTCAGTTTTAAATAATTGTAAAACATTTTAATTGAGTCAAAATGGGTACTACTTTCTTTTTTTCTTGCTATGTTGTCCAGTTTACTCTTGAGCTCCCGAGTTCTTTTATTATTTTATTTCTTTATAAAAGAAGCTCTACTTCTTTTATTATTTTATTTTATTTTGTTTTATTTTTTGAGTTGGGATCTCACTCCGTTGCCCAGGCTGGAGTCCAGTGGCACAGCCACAGCACACTGCAGTCGTGACCTCCTGGGCTCAGGTGATGCTTTGTACTTTTAAGAGTTTGTACTTCATATAGAAGAATGAAAAGTGGATAGTGGAAATTAGAATCCTAGAATTTAAAAATCCTAGAATTTTAAAACTGGAAGAGATTTTAGACGTCATCTTGCTTGTTGCCTTCTTTTCACAACTGACTAAACTGAGTTCTAAGGTGGTCACTCAATTTGTTCCAGATCACACAATGTTAGTAATTGAGACAACTCTTTTAACCAGTTTCAGATGATTTTAGTAGCTGGCTGGTTTTGCCTTAATGGAACAGGTTCTTTAGTGGGAACTTGGCACCCTCACCATTTATCAACAGGTAGCTGGGAGGCAGTGTTGTGCAGTGGAAAAAAGTCTTCCAAGTCAGAGAAAGGGACATGGGACCTGGTTCCTGCTACTTGGTGGCAGATCTTGGGCAAATTACATGGGAATACATATGAAACTAATATAATAATAATGGAGCCAGCAGGTGGCTTCATAGAGATGTATGATGCTTGGTCCACGGTAGATCTTCAATGACTAGGAGCTGCCATTATTACTAACTTTGTATGTTTTTTTTTAATTTTTTAATTTTTTTTTATTTTTGAGTTGGAGTCTCGCTCTGTCGCCCAGACTGGAGTGCAGTGGCCGCTCCTGGCCACCGCAGCCTCGACCTGCTGGGCTCCCGTGATCCTTCCGCCTCAGCCTTCCAAGTAACTGGAACTACAGGCGTGCGCTACCACGCCTGGCTAATTTTTTAATTTTATTGTAGAGATGAGATCTCGCCTGCCCAGGCGGGTCTCGAACCCGCGGGCTCAGGCAATCCGCTCACCTCAGCCTCCCAAAGGCGCGGGATTAAAGGCTGAGCCACCGAGCCGGGCGCTGTGTATATTTTTATTAGTAGTGGTATATTTTACTATTAGCTGTATATTTCTGTATATTATTAACTATATATTTTTATTAGCAGTACATTTTATGCTTACATGCATTTTCATGTGAAATCCATTTCCTTAATCCCTACTCATGGGACTTAGTTCTCCATATTTTCTCAAATTCCTAGCAAAGGGCCTTCATATTTGATTCCTTGGTGCCTCAGTTTCCTAATTTGTATGAGGAGGGAGGAGATGAACAAAAAAATTTAAAAAGCCGGGCTCGGTGGCTCAGTCTGTAATCCCACGCCTTTGGGAGGCTGAGGTGTGTGGATTGCCTGAGCCCGCGGGTTCGAGACCTGCCTGGGCAACTTGGCGAGACCTCATCTCTATGGAGACCTCATCTCTGCAATAAATCAAAAATTAGCCCGGCATGGTGCATAGTCTCATGGAGAAGGAGTCTATAGGTCATTAGAAAAAGGGAACATTATCTAAGATAGCAAAGACTAATTGAAACAATAATGTCCAATGTAGCCAGGACCACATTGTCACCCTTGGAACCCCAAATATGTTTTTCCACTGCAAAAAGATGCCATCCTTCTGGGAAATAAGTTTACAATATGTAGCTGACTTTTAGAATTTCTTCATATCCTTTAATCCAATAATTCTATTTTGGAAACATACCCTAAGCAATAAACTTAAAAGAAACAACATCAATTAGAGCACAACTATAGCAGTTCCACTTATAGTACGAAATGAATACAAAAGGAGTTTATTCCAACAAAAAGAGGAAATGCATGACACCCACACATATATACACATACAACGACACACAGTGTCATATTATCTAGGCAGAAAAAAATTATGCAGGCTGTGTAAATACTTATAATTGTTTTAAGGAAAATAATATTTTTAAAGAAGATATTTTGTTTTAGAGATAGGGTCTTGTTATGTTGCCCATGCTGGTCTTGAACTCCTGGCCTCAAGTGATCCTCTCACCTTGACCTCCCAAAGTGCTGGCATAACAGGCATGAACCACTGAGCCAGGCCTGGAAAATAATATTTAGGTGAAAAAGAGATAGATAGTACATACAGCTGCAACTGTTCATGCAATGATTATTTATTTATATCTAATGGTCTCTATTTTCTCTGACAAGTAGCGGGCTCGGTTGCTTGTTGCAAGTTCTTGGGAATGAGAAGGCCAAGAAATGGTGGAGGCCAGGCTTGAGAAGAAATGTCTAGGAACTGAAGTGACCATTGGAAAAATGGGGTAAGAAGCCCAGGACTCCTAGAAGGACTGTGGCTGAGCTTACAGAGCTTGAATTTCTGAATTTGTTCCAGACTGAAGAATGTGATCCCCTCCCTGCCCTAGCCCGCCATTGATCCAAAGCCAGAATGTAGGAACAAAGAGGGGAACCGAGTCAAGGAACAAAAGCTGAAGTTTGCAGATAGATGGAAGGAAAACAAAGGAGCAAAGTAAGCTGAGTACTGGTAAATGTGTCATTTGGGCGAATAAATAGAAATGAACCATTGACTTAAGTAGAAAACGAATAACTCGGCCGGGCTCGGTGGCTCGGCCTGTAATCCCAGCACTTTGGGAGGCCAAGGTGAGTGGATTGCCTGAGC
>NW_007253880.1:825236-859970 GCF_000164805.1 Carlito syrichta | reverse complement strand
TTTTCCCTTCCCTTTCCCATTCCCCTTTCTCTCCCCATCCTCCTCCTCCCCCCCTTCTTTTCTCTCTCCCTCCTTTCCTTCTTCCTCCTCTCTTCTCTCTCTCTTTTTTCCCCTTCTCCTTCTCCATTTTCCCCTCCCCCTCCCTCTCTTCCTCTTTGTCTCCCTCTCCCTTCCCCTTCCCTCTCCCTCATTGTCCGCCACTCATTCCCTCTCTTCCTCTTCTTTTCCCTTCCTCTCTCTCTTCCTCCCCTTCTTTCTCTCTCCTTCCTCCCACCTACATCTCTTTCTCCTTTCTCTCTACCCCCCATCTTCTCCTCCCTCTCCATCTTTCCCTACCCTTCCCTCTTCCTCTCTCTCTCTCTCTCCCTCTGTGGTAGGTGGGTTTTCTTTGTGGCCTCATCTCCTGTCCAACACCCCTTCCCTCCTTCTGAGCATCTCCCACCAGAAAGCCCCAGCTTTGGGACTCTGATGATACCAACCCATCCCATTGACCTTTGAGCCCTGGGGATGGATGGGAGTGGCTTCCAGTATCTCTAATTTCTGGGAAGTCTCACTGTTCCCTGCTTGGCTTCTCAGTGCTTTGATAGAATTATTTTATTAAATTCTTATTGTTTGAAAGACCTAGAGTGTTTTCTGTTCTCTAGACCAGATTCTGACTAACACAGTATTAATTACAAAAACCAAATAGTAGAATTCACTTGATCTTCATCTAACTTTGGAGGTCATCAGATTCAGACAGAGTTTCCTGTCACCTGAGAATGCTTCTATTCAAATGGGACATTATGACAGAAAGCAGGGTGTATCTCGCTGTCCATCAAATCCTTTCTCTTTTCTCCTAAACACTCAGCTAAACTCTGTTTCCTAACCATACAATTGCTGGCAAATGCAGTATGGATAGAATTCAGGTCTGGAATTGCCAGACCTCAATCATGAAAATCTTCTTTTCTTCTCTTTTGTTTTCCTGCCGACCAGGCTTGAACACTCAGGACAACCCTGGAAGTAAATATTAAAGACTGAAGAGATGAGAGCCCCCATCTACCTGAGTCCTGGGCTGTCCAGCTGGAGCAGACGCTTTCCCAATAAATCATCTCCCATTGGACTTGATAGGAATGAGAGATAAACTGTTATGGTAAGCCACTAATATTTGGGGGTTTGTCTGTTAAAGCAAACAATGTTACTTTAGCTATTACGTGATATGAGAAAACTTTTTATGAGGGAGCACAATAGTCAAGAATGGAGAAAAATGGGCTTGGAATCCCAGCTCTGCCTAGCTCTATGACTTTGGTTGAGTGACTAAATCTAAGCCATAATTTTCTCTACTACAAAATGGGAATAATGACCGGGCACGGTGGCTCATACCTGTAATCCCAGCAATTTGGGAGGCTGAAGCAGGAGGACTGTTTGAGCCCAGGAGTTTAGCACCAGCCTGGGCAACATAGAGGGACACCATCTCCACAAAAAAAAAAAGTTAGCCAGGTGTGGTGACATAAGCTTATAGTCCCAGCTACTTGGGAGGCTGAGGCAAAAGGATTGCCTGAGCCGAGGAGATCAAGGTTGCAGTGAGCCGTGATCATGTCACTGCACACCAGCTTGGGTGAGACCCTGGCTCAAAAAAGAGTGGAATGGGGGGGAGATAATATTTCATGGTGACATTGTAAGAAATTGCACAACAGTGTTCTACACATATTATTCATAGCTATAATTACTGTTCTATACTATATAATATATAATAGTCGAGAACACAATAACTGTCCACCATTGTTGTTGTTACTCCACTGGAAAGTAGATTAGGTTTTAAAAATAGCACTGCTGGCTCTGTGTACTATTTTAAGTAGGTAATGTCTCACATAACTGCAAGATGCTCTGATGTCAGTTGAGCCAGGCACTATTTTTAGATTAATGGAACTTCATTTTATAGTCAATCTCATGGCCATTGGACTTTCTTCCTGGGGTTGTAGTCAGATTTTCCACTGCAGTTGCTGGAAAAACATGTGACTGATTCCATCTTCCTAGAGAAACGCCAACATGCGACAGAAAGCCCTTTATAAATCACAGCCTCATGTGACCTCCCAGTCGAACTGACGACTCCCTTTTCCACCCCGTCCCCTGCCCCAGCACATTTGACATAATGGGACAATTGCTTCTTTCCCGGCTTGCCTCCCTATAACTGCATACAGGAAAGAAAGCTTAATGAACGGGCCATGTATAGGTCAAGGAAAACCAGGAAAAGTTGTAAACACTTCCAGGCTACACTGTGTGGAGCTACTGTCAGTCCCAGACCTGAAAAAGTCAGGGAAGGAAAGGTGGCTTGCAGCCCTGGAGAAGAGTGCCTTTCAGGAGCTGTGGCTGCAGGGAACGTGGCTATGACAAGCCTCAGTAGGGCAGAGAGGGAAACAAGGCAATAAACAGCTTCATCTTTCTCAACCTCACTGTTAGGTGTCTAGCCATTATCTAGGTTACTATATAAAAAAAGCCACCTGCACCCGCATGTTCATTGCAGCACAACTCACAATGGCAATAATGTGGAATCAGCCTAATGCCTCTCAGTCAATCAGTGGAACTGAAAATGTGGCCTACATACACCATGGAATACTATGTAGCCATCAAAAAGAATGAAATAATGTCTTTTTCAGCAACTTGGATGGAATTGGAGAACATCGTCCTAAGCGAACTAACTCCGGAACAGAAAACCAAACACCTCATGTTCTCACTTATTAGTGGGAGTTAAACTAAGGATCTGCGAAGACACAGAGAATGGTGCCAAAGACACTGGAGGCTCAGAAGGGGGAGTGTAGAAGGGGTGAAGGGACAGAAAATCACCTTTGGGGACACTATGCACAGGTGGGGGTGGTGGACACTCCTAACACCCAGACTCCTTTGCCTCTGTTCAATGCAACCACGTAGCCAAAAAACAGTTTGTATCCCTTCAAGCTATTGAAATAGGAAAAATACATACAAATAAAAAGCTTCATCTTTCTCTCCTTCCACCCCTTGTCTCCCGCCATGCTTCTTATTGACTGAGCCCAATTGAAGTCAGAAAGCAAGTGAGCATAACTGATGCTGCCTATAAAAGTCAGCCTCCAAGGACCACTGGGCAAGATGCAGAAGGGTGGAGGAGGGAGCCAGAGGATCCACTCTCTAGAGATGGAGGTTATCCTCTCCCTTACCCCTGTGGGACTGTGAGATTCTCATGAGCACAGTTCCTGTCTTACTGCCTTTGTGTCTTCAGGGCTCAGCAAAGGACACTCATGGATGTTAGTTGAATAAATGTATGTGGAGAACAAAAACACTTGTATTTAAATTTGCAGACAAATGTATAATGCCCCCAGGTCCTTCATTTGCCCTCACTTCCTACCAGAAATGAAACCTGTAACTGACACAGGGGCAGTCAGTGCTTTAGGAACCCGGAGCATTGAGATCTATCCCTCCTCCTGCATCAGCGGGTGTTTTCTCCGAGGTCAGGCCGTGCCTGTAGCCACAATGTCCTCCAATGTAGATCAGCCTTTCCAACCTGCATTGCTGTCTCTGGAGCTCTTCAAAAAATCAAAGGGCTTCCACTGCTGTCCAGTTGCCTGCTGCTTCCTGTTCTAGAAGTTGCTTTATAGCGCTTGAGTACTGCGAAAACTTGGCTTAGGAACATTCAGGCTGAGCATCTTCCTTTTTTTTCTTTCCTACAGGTCCAGCATTATCAGTTGCTGAAGTTTTATCAGCAGATAAAAACTGCTTGCTGGATAATGGCAAAAAGAGAGGAGACACAGAGAGCAATACCTATTCCAGAGCATCCCAACTCAGGGCAGGGCGGCAGCTCTCACTGGTCACACTAGGTATTGATGAAAAGATGCCAGACTCTGTAAAGTATTCAAGATGGTTTATTCTGAACCAAGCTTGAGGACCTAAGCCCAGGAACACATCCTCAGGAGATCCTGAGAATGTGTTCCCACTGTGGTTGAATGGTGGCTTGGTTACATACATTTTAGGAAGACAGAAGTTACAAGAAACCATAAATCAATATGTGTGATATTTTCATTGGCCAAAACCCAGGAAGGATGGGCATTTTCAAGCAGGCAGACTCAAAGATTTCTTGACTCATAATCTGTAACTTTTATCTAAAGAATTTTAGAAACCAGTAGAGTAGATGCTTTGTTAAGATAAGGAGATGGAAAACTCCAGGTATGTTAACATGTAGTTAAAGTCCTGGATGTGATGGACTTCAGAGAGGATAGATAAGTGTCTCAGAAGGTTCCCAGACTCTGGAACCATAACATACTTTGATTTCCTTCTTTATCTGTTATGTGATGCTATGCCAGAGTCAGGTTGGGAAACAAACATTAGGACATAGGGTAATAAAAACCCTGTTTGGTGAGTCCTTTTGAGACAGTGACTTCCAAACCTCTTGGGAATTCTGATAAGAGAAGAAAATTGCAGGTTTAGTGGGGATGCACCAGAAACTCTGTCAGGTGTATTGTTCTTAACAGTGTATATGGTTCCATATGAAGTGCTCTTTTCCTTTTTGGAAAATATTCTAGAAATAGTGTATAATAAATCAACACTGGCCCAAGGCTGTAAGAAATAAGATATGCATTTACTGCCAAAAGAGAAACGTTTTGGAAAATTATAAAAAACTCACATAGACATAGTTTTATTATGAAACTTCCATTTTTTTACTAATAAGAAATTTTCATATGGTAAAAAGATAAAAATCAACATAACAAAAGCCATTTCTTCCAATGTTTAAGTGACAGACAGTGAGAGGTAAAAAAAGGATGAAGGAACCCATTGGCATAGGAATAATCAAAATAAAAAAGAAACTTCAAATTTTTAAAGAAATAAGGTTTTGTATTTTAAATCATCTTGTTTTGAGGTAAGTCTTTTGTCCTCAGATCAAGTTTGCATCTAAAAGGAAAAGAGACAACAGGTATGTGGAATGCATTTTCTTTGCTTTCTGTTGCTCCATTTGCCCTGAAAATTGTTAGAAGAAAAATAATACAGAAAACACATTTGGTCAGAAGGGGTTGGGGAATGAAGGAAGAAAACTCAGAGAGGCTTGAATGGAACAACAGTCATACCACGCCCCCTCGAACGACATCCTCATCTCTTAAAGCCACTTGCCATGTGGCCTCTGGGTGAATGGACTCCAAATAGCTACACAATGCCATGTGCTGGACACCATAACACAGGCCCGACCATCCAACAATGTAGAGTCATCAATTAGTATCAATGTCATCTCTGTAAACCACTGAGAAGTCCTGTCACTACCTTGTGCCCTCTGCCTTCAAAAACCTGGCTGGTAACAAAACCTAAGGGAGAACTGTCCAGAGCAACTAAGAAGTGTGTTCCAGGCAGTTGCCTTTCCTTTGGCTCAAGTAAACTCTTCAAATTCTATTTTATGCCTCAGTCTCTTCCTTTCAGGTTGACAAAAATATCACCTAACACCTCCAGGTGTGTGCAGCTTTCGTATTCATACAAATAGAATTTTTTTTAAGCCTCACTTTTTAGCAACTATCACTAATCATTAAGGCTGTTCACATATCTACATTGAGTGTGACACTGAAGGTCATGGATCAAACTTCTTTTTGGTCATGACTTGGTCATGTGAAATTTGGCCAAGCTTACCTGTGATTTGATACAAAAGAAGGCTGGGAAGAAAATTAATATTGGCAAGTTATTCTAAATATCCAGTCATTGTTTGTTGAGGGGCAGTAAATGATTGCTGGGGAGAATGAATGGATTTGGGAACAGAGATGAAATTCTGAATGGTTCTCTCTGGAAATTGAATGAGCCTGAGAAGTAGATGTTATCTTGTGAAAAATTTTGTTCAGGTGTGGCTGCATTTTTGGTCTTTTTTCCTGCAAAAGATAATGAAATAGCAGGGAGGGAAAAGAAAAACAATTGTCCTCTTTGATGGGTCTATCCTGTCTTTATGTAGCCAGGGGAAAAAAATTTGCAGTGTCTGCTAATCTCTAAGGACCTTTAATTCAAAATATTCATTATACCAGGGAGTCGTATTTTGGGGTGATGACATTCTCTGCACACCTTCATTCCTCAGGAAGTTACATTGTAAATTATTTCTAGTAGTCTCAAAAGAACACATAAGAAAAGTATTTCTGAAGGAGATACCATCTTGAGCTTTCCAAGCCAAGGCTGGGATATCTTGTCTTCTGACCCCTGTTGGCCAAGCACAATCCAGAAGACTCATGCTTTTATCTGGTGAATATTTTGTGGCTGATTAAGCTCAGGGAAGGGTCTTTCTCCTGGGTTTACAGTGCTAACTCAAAGTGGATGTGCAAGATATGGGGAGCATGACCAGTTGAGTAAGTCCCATGAAAATGACCTTCCTTGTCTGGAGGGAGCAAGTCCAATTCCTCAGCCTTTGTTGGACGGCACTCTACTCAGACAGAGTCAATGCTGGATAGATCCTCATTGCTATGCAGAATGACCTCATCAATACTGGCAGTGTTGTCCTGTTCTCAATCTCTAGGGCTTTAAGCATTGATATCCTTTTAAGAAGTGCTTTATATTTTATATAGGAAAGTAGAGGATATTTTTATCTTAACATCTGGCATCAGATTTCTCTTTAAGGAGATAGCTGTCTTGATTAAGAAAAAAAACACTTGATAAGTACTTTAAACGGAGGAAGAGATGTCTAAGGTACCTTTAAGCCAAAAAGGTAATCATGATCACAAACGCTTTATGGGAAACAAGGGGATAATGCTGTTTTGCTTTTCAGAGGAGATGGGGAGATGAAAGAGGGAAAAGGGAAGACAGACATAGTAAGAGTAAGAGACAAACAAGATGGCAAAAGTTTGTACAGCTTTCGCCCTCCCTGAGATTTCTAAGACATCCTGACAAGGTCTTCTTTATCTGTTAGGAACATATTGGGCTGCAAGTAATTGAATACTAGACTCAAGGTGGCTTAAATAAATGGGAACTTATTTAAAATCAAAGACTGTAATTATTGGCATGAATTCTGCTGTTCAGTGATGCCAATCAGGGACCAAGATGCTATGTTTTTCTGAAACTGCCTATATGAAATTAATATAGGGTCACAGGGTAAAAACTGCAGAAGAGACCCGAGCCCTGCCAAGGGGCAGCTATAGTTAGAAATTAACAAATCTGCTGTTTCTAAGTTTGCTTTCAGTTCAATAAGGAGAAATGGATTGTCTTCATGTCCTGACCCCTGGGGAGGGAGGAAGCTGCCCTTAAGGCTGGTAAACATAGTTTCCCTTAACAAGGAACATAAGACTGCACAGATCTCCTTGATGACATCCCAAAGTTTGATTTGCTACAGGGCAAGAGCAGCTCTAATCTCCAGGGACCCCACCTCCCACATACCTCTATGATGGTTTACTGCCCAAGGGTCAGTAGCCAAGGGTTACAGCAGTTGCTTTGTAGATGGCCTCTCTATTATGAAACCTAAGAATGGTGTTTGAGGTATTTTTGAGACTTTGTGCTCTGATGGATCTGAGGCTCCAACCAGACCCAGGACACACACCAAGAAGCTGACTCCACTGGTTTTGCCCCCTCCCAGAAACTGGCTCTGCCACGTGAAGACAGTTTTGACACATGATTTCATGATTTCATCTTCAGCCCATCAACCTCCCGCCATCTCCTGCCCACACTCTCGCCTACCAGATTCCCTTTAAAATCCCTAGTCGCTGAATTCTCAGGGAGGTGGAGTTGAGAACTATCTCCCATTCTCCTTGCTCAGCTGTTTTGTGATATTAAACTCTGTGTCCCCTACAACAACTGTCAGTTTTAGTTTTCTCTGCAGTGGGCGTAAGAACCCAGTCAGGCTGTAGCATTTCCACTTTACATCCTTATTCTGTTGGCTTTTGTGCTTGTGTGTGCCACATTATAATCCCAGAGTAGCTGCTGCGGGTTCACACATTGAGTGTATATTCAAGGCAGAAAGGAGGAAGAAGAGGAAAAATGTACCAAACTGGCCACGTTCTAATGGCTGATGTCTAGGTTCTATTGACCTCTAGTTAATCACCAGCTCCTACTGATTCTTCCTCTTTTATGGTCTTCAAATTTTCCACTTTCACACAGTCCCTTCTTTTTTAACTTCAATGCTAATCTTCCTTGCCATTTCTGAAATTTCCGTATTGCTCTGTTTTTTTACTTCAATGTTTCTTCTTCTAGTCCAGCCTCATTTAGCTTGTTGATGTCTGGAAATTGCTCTATGCTTAAAATGACACAGAATCATTTTCATGGAGAAGTTGCATAATCCATAAATGGATGGACAACTAAATGTCTTGGATGGTCGTAGGAATTTAATGACAGAAGTCATCATCAAAATGCTAGGGTTGTGATGTCCCCTCTTTAGCTCCTGGGAGCTCTCTCCACAAACACAAAGGCCCTCCAGCCTCTGTTCCCCAGTCGCTGCCATGGCAGTGGTTTCTTTGGGTCCCCAGATACCAGAGAAGGCCCACCCAATAATCTATGGTGTAAATTATTTGTGAAGTTCCAAGTGATCTTTCCAAGTTACATCTCTCCAAAGCAAGCAACAGAAATATATTAAAACAAACTTTGAACAATAACCATAAATAGAAAATGCCATAGATAGAAAATATGTTTTAGAATATGTCATTGTCATAGGAAAATGGTTAAAATATCTTACTAAGTGAAAAAAGTGGCCTCTGAAACAGCCTGCATAATCTGAGTGTTTTCTCTCTTTCTCTCTCTCTCTCTCTCTCTCTCTCTCTCACACACACGCAGAAAGAGAGAGAGCAAGACAGAGAGAGAGAGAGAGAGATTGCATTGTATGCATATCTTAGGCACCAACTTTAGAATTTAATTTCCAGTAAGGTGTGACTCTTTTTATCTTGTTTAATCCATGCAATAAACACGTCTATTAATAGGTATCAAGGTTATAGTTGCTTAATATTAAAACACAACAGAATAAATACTGCCAGGAAACAGGACTGTTTTGAAATTCCCCTGCCCTCTCCCCAGGATATTTTAAGAGATTATTTTTGTTTCTTCTTTTAGTCTAATTGAGCAGTTTTCAAACCTTTGTATGTATAAGAAGCACTTCAGGTTATGAACACAAAACTATGTACACTGTACCTTAAGAGTAATTTGAGGGCAGTTTGGGATCATTTGGTAGCTTTCGCTCCTTATTACCTGATTTTAGAATCAAACCTTGAGTCATATACTACATTACCATATTTACATTCTAAAAAAAACCCCAGATGGATATAAGATACGAGAGGGACCCCCAGAACCTGGAATTCATTGATTAAAAATTGTATATTTGTTCTTACAGGTTGAAACTTCAGTCACTTTCACAGCACTCTCTGATGTGATACACCTATCAAGACACTGTTTCCACTGCTCAAAACAGGTTTTGAACTCATAAATTTTGAGGCCTTTTTTTAGCGCCTCTGCAGTTTTTTTGTTTCGCCTCTTCAGCAAAATGTTTCCCTTTGACAGCTTTTTTTCATGTAAGAAAACAAAAAATAAAGTCACTCAGGGCAAGATTGGATGAATAGGGAGGGCGGGGCACAGGAGTCATGCTGTTTTTGGTCAAAAACTGCCGTATGCTCAGTGCGGTATGGGCAAGGGGCATTGTTATGGTGGAAGAACTATTCACCTGTTTGCCACAACTTGGGACATTTCTTTCACAAATTACCTTTCACCACAACGCTAGCTGGTACACTGATGCCGATGGGTTCCTAGAACACTTATCTAGTGGAAGAAGCCTGAAGTACAAGGGACATTCCCTCCAAAATATAGTTCTGTTTTTTTGGGGGGTCTCCTCACGTATGAATATGTGGAGAGTATTTCTTCTTGGTAATGAGAAGTTTTTAAAAGTAAAATAACTTTTACTTTATTCTTACCTATATTTTAAAAATTTTTCTACAGTGAGGTCGTATTACATTTTCTGATCAGACCAAGTCATTTCAAAATAATAAAATGATAACAGTCCCTCAACAATGTTTAGTTTACGGGTCCTCCCAGTATCTTCTTGGGGGCCTGAAGATAGAGTTTGTCAAAATCTGCCTAGGTGATTCCACAGATCTGCAATTCTTCACTTCAAGACAGGAACCGGTAGAGTGCCGTATTGGGGATAAATCAATCAAGGGACGAACCAGCCAAGTCACTCATCAAAATGAGTTTACAGTTCTAGATGATGAACTCCCTGACCACCTTTTTGGGATGACTCTCTTTAGGGTGATCAGCTTTGTGATTTGTACAAGTCACAGTTTTAGTACAGTCCGAATTTTGCTAGCCCAGTCTTAGCTTAGGCTAACCACAGTTCTGTTTCTGCACAGAGGTAAGGATTCTGATTTTTCCGATGCTTAATTGATTCTCAAGGGAAGACTACTTTGTAAGATTAGAGAATTTAGTTTAGATGTGGAACATCTGGTAAGACAAATTAGCAACTCTACTTGTTTTTAAAGTATTTAGAAACACAACCAGTTTAGCCACTCAATGTAGTTCAGCAAGTATGAAAAGGTGGTTTGTGTTCCTGGATTTTTCAAAGCCTTCCTCCCTTTAAGATATAGAATAAAATGCCTTTTCTCCATGCTTAAGTCCTTACATTTTGGCACCTATGCTCAGAAACTGTAGGTAATACCTAAAAGGAAAAAGAAAGGTAAACAAAGTGTTCTCCCAAACAAACCTTCATTAAACAAAGTTTCACTCGCGGTTGAGAAATCTATTTGTCCAGCAGGAAACAATGAAGTCCAAGGGCCATCCAGGGGCACTTGCTCCCCAGGAAACTGGGGTGGTTTCCAGCCCAGCCTCTTTCTTCTCTTTTACTTGTGTCTCACCTGGGACAGCTTTGAAAGTCTAGAAGCAGCCATAAAAGAACCCACAGAGGAAGTTTCCTGATTCCACTGTGAAAGAGGCTGTAGTAAAAAGCAGGTCATTTATTTTTATAGGCTCCTATGCCTTTTTCTCCTCTCCTGTTTTTTGTCCCTGTCCGTCCCCACCAAATCACAGGGAGGAAAAGCCCAACACCTTAAGATCCTTTTAGATGAGAAACAGCAGAGAGATTGAAGTTACTACTTTTCTCTTTCAGAGGAAAACAAAAGCCAACAAGATCTTTCAAGTATGTAAATGGTGTTGCCCACCCCGGAGACCATAGCTCTGCAGAGTTTATATTAGCATCTGAAGGCATAAGAATCCACATAGGTTCTTGTTTTTGTTTTGTTCTGTTTTGTTTCTGTTCTGCCTGATGAAGGGTCTGCACTTCCTAAGTGATATCACTATGTTTGCGTAGTGCAAAAATCTCCTCTGGGAAGAGCTTCCTTTACTGTGGGATAGGCCGTGAGAGATATTACAAAGGACAAAACAGTTTTTGTGAGCCCAGAGAGATGATGGATAGCATCCTTAGGAAAATACGAAAGAAGGTCAGGAAGAACAACCGTCCTCCACACCTGGGTCCCTCCATGAGGTTTCTGTGAGTCTTGAATCTGGGTCATGAAGTTTCCAGGGCATATACTTTGAGAAAGGGTAGAACCCAGTGTTCTCTCCAAGCAGTTATCTCTTTTGTGACAGCTTGACTCGTCATGTGTATTTCTTCAGGTTCATTGACCTCCACATATTTTTAAATGTGAAAAATATTTTCAAATAGAAGTCAGTCATGACTTTCTTCATGAGTGCTGTATTTCACTATAATTCTAGCTTTTTCCATTGAGAATAGTTTTGTGTTGTTGTGCTGTGGATTTTTTAGGGGCAGCGTCCAGGTCTGTCACACAGGCTGGAGTGCAGTGACACAATCACTGTAACCTTGAACTCCTGATCTTAGGCAACCCTCCCACCTCAGCCTCCTGAGTAGCCGGGAATACAGGCATGCACAAACCCTGCCTAGCTTATTTATTTTTTATTTTTCATAGAGATGGGGTTTCCTAGCTATGTTGCCCAGGCTGGTCTCAAACTCCTGGGCACAAGAAATCCTCCAGCCTTGGCCTCCTAAAGTGTTGAGATTACAGTCATAAACTACTGCGCCCGGTCTAGAATAGAGAGTTCTTTAAAATGGTTAGTAGGAGCCTGTTCTTTTCTAACTTGTCTGGGTCTATGCTCATTCAATCTGTAGGCAGCATGGTGACCGAGGTTGTTGAAACCCTGTTGAACGGGTCAGTGAATATTCATCCTGGGCTGAGGCACTTATGGAGGGTATGACCACTGACTGGCAGCAATCACTTGCAGTTCAACCAAGCAACACACATGTGTCATTGAGACAAGCATAGTCCTCAGCATGAGGGGAGCAGCCTAAGAGGGCCTGGCATGGTGTACATTCTAAGGGGAAAGGCAGGGAAGAATGAATATTCATTAAGTGCTCACCATATGCTTGGCACTGTGCTAGCCATTATGGAAATATGCAAAGGAAGCGAGTGGGGCCGCTCACATCTGTAACCCCAGCACTTTGGGAGGCTGAGAAATGATGACCCGCCCCACGGACATATTCCCAAACACACAGACCATCTGCACTACCCCTGAAGCATTGAATTACTTTTCAGTACTTCCATCTGTACGGAATAAATCAGAAAGCTACATTTTGTTTAAATGTGATATTGACATTGCCTACATTTATAAAGAGCTTTGAGTTCTTCAAAACAACATGGTGGTTTGCTTCTTCAAGGCCAACAGAGGGGGAATTTTTTGAGACCAGGAGTTCAAGACCAGCCTGGACAACATAGCAAGATCTCATTTCTACAAGAAAATCAAAAAATTAGCTCGGCATGGTGGTGTGCATCTGTAGTCCCAGATACTGAGGAGGTGGGAGTATCACCTGAGCCCAGGAGACCGAGACTGCAGTGAGCCTGGATCATCCCTTGATGATAGAGACACAGCTCCAAAAACAAACAAATAAACAAAAATCCACAAAGAAGTTACAGGCCTTGACTGCTGCTCCCAGGGAGCATGTATGCTAATTGAGGCATAAAATGCATGTGCACAAGGCATACATATACATATATACACGTACATATATACACATACTACATTCTTTTTGAAACAAAGATATAAAGAACCAATAACTGCTATGACTACTGTTAATAGCTAATGCTTATGGCATAGCTTCCGTGTACTGTGTACAATTTAAAATGTTTTCCATGTGTTAACTCATTTTGATGAAACTGGCCCTATTTTTATGTCCATTTAACAGCTATGGAAAGTGAGGAAGAGAGTTAGGCTGGTAGGCAGTAGAGCTGGGATCTCAACTTGGCTCATCTTGATAGTATGCCACAAACCCTATAAACTACACTGCCTTTGTATATCTTGTATATGCATGAAAAGTGAGTTATGAACCAAAACTGTAATAAGGTAGCCTTCGCTTTTTGAATTCTTGCTATCCAATATCAGAAACTGGTTAGAAGTATGTGTGTGTGTGTGTGTGTGTGTGTGTGTGTGTGTGTGTGTGTGTGTGTGTGTGTACTTATTTCCCTGAACATACTACTCAGAGGTCTCATAGCCTTACTCTTTTTTTTTTTTTGAGTCTAAGTCTCTCTCACTGTCACCCAGGCTGGTGTGAAGCGGCACACACATAGCTACTACACCCTTGATCTGTTGGGTCCAGGTAATCCTTCTGTCTCAGTCTTCCAAGTAGCTGGAACTACAGGTGCATGCCACCGTGCCCTGCTAATTTTTTGATTTTTTTGTAGAGATGAGGTCTCGCCAAGTCACCCAGGCTGGTCTCGAGCCCCTGGGCTAAGCAATCCTTTTGCTTTTGCCTCAAAGTGCTGGGATTACAGGCATGAGCCACTGTGTCGGGCCACTAGCCATACTCAACACTTGCTATTTTAAACTCAGGAGCAAAATGCATATGGATGATGTGGTATCCCTTGCTATGCAAACTCACTACCTAAACTCTTACCATCTGTTCTCAGAAATTGAATAATTTGGAGAGGAGTGATACTTGCATAAGAGTCAAAAAACTGGAGCAAGTAAAAAAATGCAATTAGAGAAGCAGTTGAAGTAGAGTCCTCAAGGATAATTAGATGCTAGGCCAGAATGAAGGAGAAGGATCAAGTGGCTGAGGCATACAAGCAGGGAGTAATGACTTGTGCTCAGAACATAAGAAGGTTCGAGAGAGTATGTGTACAGAGAGGAATCAGAGGTGCAACCAGACGGGGAGGCAGGGGCCAGATTATCAGGGCATCCATTGGGCTTCAACTGTAAACAATGGTGTGTCACTGGGTAATTTTAAGCAAGTGAGTGATATGATCAGGTTTGCAAATGAAAAAGACCACTATGGCTTTGGTATTTCAGAAGGTTCTATGTTAAGTGGCTTCTGTATGTTGTGTGGGAGGAATGGCATCTGTGCCAGCAAACTACAAAAGCTTCATGGTGAGATTTCATTGCTAAGTAGCTATGATGGTGTCAAAACCCTTAGAGAAGTGACTGGAAGTTAGAGGTGCCCTATGGACACATCCCAAACAAACAGACAATGTGTGATTACCTCAGCATCATTAAATTACTTGTCAATACTTCCATCTGTACAGAAAAAATTAGAATGCTTCATTTTGTTTAACAGTGATATAGACATTATCTACATTTATAAAGAGCTTTGAGTTCTTCAAAACAACCAGGCAGTTTGCTTCTTCAAGACCAACAGAGAGCATCTTGTATGCTTCAAGCCTCTATAATTTCTCTCTCTGACCTCCATGCCCTCTTTTAATGGGCTCACCTGATGAGGTCAGGACCACTCAAGATAATCTTTTCTTAGAGTAACTTAAAGTCAACTGATTAGGGACCTTAATTACCACTGCAAATCCCTTCACCTATGCCGAATAAAACCTCCTAAGCTAATATCACTGCTAACCACAGGAGTGATATTTCCCACTGAGTGGCCATCTTGGAGGTCATTTTAGTATTCTCCCTACCACAGGCAACCTTACAAAGGGAAGCCAGCCTTCCATAAGAAGGAGGCTACCCTGGGTGCCTCTGCATAACTCTGCTAAATGCTTTGCTCTTCCCAGACTCCATGGCTCCCAGTTTAGGATGTCTTGACCCCAGTCTGAAATAGCTGGTTTTCACTTGGCATTTTATGTTGTGACAATGAAAAAAAGATTAACTACAAAATGTTAAAAAGGCAAAGTCAAATGAAAAGCTTTTCTTGACAAACTGATCCTGACACAGTGTTAGCTATGATAAATTGTGAAGAATTTTGAATAGGGAAGAACTAATATATTGAAGGATTTAGGGAAGGGTTGGAGGAGCACTTGAAGACTCCCTGTCCCCTCACTTCTCCTGCAGACTTCATCAGAACACAAGAAGATTCAAGAGCCTGTGTTCAGAGAGGGATCAGAGATACAGCCAGACAGGGAGGCAGGGGCCAGATTATTAGGACATTTGTTGGGTTTCAACTATAGACAATGGTGTGTCACTGGGTAGTTTTAAGCAAATGAATGACATATTCAGGTTTGTGAATGAAAAAGATTACTATGGCTTTGGCTTTGGTTTCGGAGAGCTTTCACACTGGAAGAATTTATTTGGATCAAGACCCTGGAGAGCTTCCTGAAAGGTGCAAATAGGTTTCCAGGGAGTGGTAGCACACTAATCCATGCTAGGATTCCAGTCAACAACGATCATGTTGGAAAAGAAGTGTTTATCAGACTTTTGTGATGTGACACTTTTGTGATGTGACACTAAAAAAAAATACTAGTATAGAAATTAAATAACACATGCACACGAGAGAAAAAAATTCAAGCATATAGGAGAGTATGAAATGAAAAGTAGTCCTTTCCCATAGCCTCTGACCTGCAGTCACTCACTCCAGTTGTAAACATGGGTCAACATTTTTTGTACGTCTTTTCTGAATTATATGTAATTTCATTTTTTTAAATACAGGAAAGGGAATATTATATAAGACTGTTCTGAATTTGCAGTATTCTAATCTGATAATGCATCTTAGTGTTCTTTCTACGTTTGTTCTCACAGATCTATCTCCTCCTTTTCTTTGCCTTCATAATCTCTTCTTGGAGGTGCACAAGAGAACAGAGAGTTGGAGTTGAGAATAGTTAGCTGTTCTAGGCTCCAGATCTGAGGGCATTACCCAGAAAGTGGGGGAGATGGAACAGAGAGAGCCACTCATCTACCTCCCTCTTCTTCGATGCTAAAATGTCCTTTAAGGTGGCATTCTCAGATGAGTGATTCTAGTGGAAGTGGTGGTGGGGAATGGGTCAGAGAGATGGTGTTAATACAAAGGAAAAGGAATGTTTTAAATGAAGTTATAAACAATGACAATACATTCTTTTAAACTATTACTAAAACATCATTTTGCCTACAGTTGAGTTTTATGTGAGAGGATTTAAACTTTGCCTTAAATCCAGATATGCAAATAATAAAATGTGCTGCTATTGAACACTCCAGTGTACTTTGTAATTATTTGCATTTCTGGTGTGGCTCCCAGTATTAGTCAGGCTTCTCCAAAGAAACAGAGCCAATGGTATACTTGTTTATATATATGCACACACAAATACATGTGGTGGTGTGTATATAAGATATATATGGTAGATATATTTATACATATATATGATATATATGGTGTATACATGATATATGTATGTATATGTATATATGTACCATATATATGCTGTGTGTATATATGTATATACATGTGGCATACATGGAGTATACATGGCATATATACATGGTATATATCAGGGGGAACCCCCAAAATGGAATTATTTTTAGAGGGTGGGCTCCTTGTAGTCTAGGCTTCTCTCACTAGATAAGCATTCCAGGAACCCATCAGTATCAGTGTACCAGCTAGCACTGTTGTGAGAGGCTGCATTCAACTTCAATTAATTTTTTCGAAGATTCTTTCAGTGTGCTTGCCCATTTCATGATGGGTGATTTACAAACATACTGAGCTGAGTTTTCAGCAGTTTTTGACCAAAGACAGCAGGACACTTCTTATTCCCCTAATCTTGCTTTGAGTGACTTTTTGTTTGTTTCCCCAATGAAAAAAGTCCTCAAAAGAAAGTGTTTTGCTAATGTGAAAAAAGAAAAAAGAAAAAAAAAAAACCCCAAAAAACAACGGCAGTAGCACTAAAAGGCATAAAAACTGATGTGTTCAAAAACTGTTTTGAGCAGTGGAAAAAGCATGTCAATACTTTTAAGGTGACTGAAGTTTAAACATGTAAGAATAAATACACAATTTTAATAGGTAAATAATAAAGGGGTGTTTTGGGTCCCCCTCATATAGATAAATATATATATGTGTGTGTGTGTGTGTGTGTGTGTGTGTGTGTGTGTGTGTGTGTGTGTATACACTGTATGTACACTTTGTGTATATATATATAGTATATACACATGATATAAATATATGGTCTGTATATATAGGATATATATAAATGGTACATACAGTATACACATGATATATATATATATGGTATACATACATGGGGTATATACATTATATATGATATATAAGCTGGTATATACATTATATACCATATATGCATTTGGTATATATGGTTATATACATTATATATGCTGTATAAGTTTCTGTCTGAGTTCAAATTCCCAAGAACCAGGAGCTTCGGTGTCTGAAGGCAGGAGAAGATGGATGCACCAGTTCAGGCAGAGAGCTGGACAGAATTCCCTTTTCTCCTTTTTCGTTCTATTGAGGTCCTCAGTGGATGGTTGATGCATTTGGTGAGGGTGGTCTCCTTTGCTTAGCCTACCAGATTCAAATGCTAATCTCTTCTTGACACACCCCAAAATAATGTTTCAGCAGCTATCTGGGTATCCAGTCAAACTGACACAAAATTAACCTATGAAAATGGGTATAGATGGGGACACTTTGAAAATCAGCTATTTTGGGGAGAGGAGGGTTGGAATGGCAGTGATTACCATGCATTTGCCTAATCCTATTTCCTTTTCTTCCAGGGTGTAGAACCAGACTACATTTCCCTGTCTTGTCCCTGGGTATGTCCCTCCTGCTACATCCTCCATGCTTGTTTTCTCGCCATTTATGAAGTTGGAAATCAAGGATTCTTACACCCTGGTGACAGTGGAAACACAAGATAGAAGTGTTCTGAGTCATTGCTTGGAAAAGAGCCACACTAAAGGTCACCTGACCAGGAACACCCACATTGGACTATTTTATGAATGAAAACTGAGCACTGGCATGTTGGAGCTGATAGTCACAGCAGTTAACCTCCCCTGAAGAGTATAGGTGGACTTCACACTATAGTTCTCAGGCACGTTTACTTCCTAATTGGTGCTTAGATGAGAATCATTAATCTATAGTAAGTCCCCTACATACAAACCTTCAAATTTTAAACTTTCTAAAATATATACATGTGTTTGCATGTCCAATCACGTAAGTTAGTTCATAGTTCACATGTCTGGCATGCATTGTCACATGCGTGAATCCTCAATATGTGGTTGTGTTTTTGTGTACTTTACGGTACCGTATAGATTACAGTAATACGGCATCTTTATTTCAAGCCCAGGATGTCCAGAAGCAAGCGTAAAAGCTGCAGTGATGCAGTTGGTAGTGCTAAGAAGCACCAAGTGATAACGATGGAAACAAAGGTGAAAATAATTGAGTCATGTGAGGCAAAAAGATGGTAGATCAAAGTTACATCAGTAAAGAGGAAAAGTTGATGTCAGACTGCAAAGCAGCAAAGGATAGGTTAACTCTTGTTTGGTGGCAATGCTTCTGGTGATAAGAAGCTGAAGCCTCCCTTAGTTTATCATTCAGAGAACCCAAGAGCCCTTAAAAAGATAGCCAAGGGCTTTCTTCCTGCTGTGTGGAAGCGTAACCCCAAGGCCTAAGTTACACAGGCCATTTCCACCACTTTTTCCCAGACGTGGAGAGATATTGCTTGAAGAAGGACATCACCTTTAACATTCTTTCACTGCTCTACAATGATCTGGGCCACTCCCATTCATGGATGACTTTCATCCCAATGTCAAGGTAGTGCATCTGCCACTAAATACTACGTTGCTCCTCCAACCTATGGGCCAGGGAGTGATAGTGACTTTCAAGAAATAGTATTTATGTCACACTTTTTGTCAGGCAGTAAGGGCAGGTGACAAGTCAGGAACAATCTTGAGACAATATTGGAAGTGCTGTAACATCAAGGTCATAAAAAACATTGACTTTGGTGTGAGATTACGACTGTCACCATTTAAAAAAATATATCATATATTTATTATATATTATATAATATATGTTTTTAGTCAGAGTCTTACTCTGTCACCCAGGCTGGAGTGCAGTGGTACAGTCAGGGCTACCATACCCTCAACTTGCTAAGCTCAGGCGATCCTTCTGCCTCAGTCATCCAAGTAGCTGGGACTACAGGTATGTACCAGCTAATTTTTTAAAAAAAATTTATTGTAGAGATGAGGTCTCACCATATTGCCCAGGCTAGTCTTGAACTCCTGAACTCCTTGTCTCGGTCTACCAGAGTGCTGGGATTACAAGCGTGAGCCACGGCACCCGGCTAGTTATCACCATGAATGGGATTTGGAAGAACCTTTGTCCGGAGTTTGTTAATGACTTTCGTGGATTTGAGAAAGTGGATGAGGAGTCCAGGAGGTCTTCAGCAACTCAGTGATCCTCAGCGAAAAGCTGGAGTGAGATCTGGAAGAGGACAACTTCACCGAACTCCTTGCTGTACAACACAAGGAGTTTACTAATGAAGACCTGAGGGAATTGGAGGCCCAGAGAAAGGATGAAGATAGATAACAGGAAGAAGAAGTTAACTGGAGAACTGAAGAGATTCACGACACAGGAAATGGCAAGGGGGTTTTCTTTATTTGAGGAGGCACTGTTTGTTTTTGAGGTATAGCCAAGTGTAGAACAGTACATGAAGGTTGTAAAGCCATTCAGAACGCAATCCAGTGCTGCCATATCACCTATGAGGGGGAAAAAAAAGAAAAAGCTACTACCCAGGCAACACTGAATTGTTTTTATTTTATTTTTATTTTTTAAGAGTTGGAGTCTCACTCTGTCGCCCGGACTGGAGTGCAGTGTAGACTCAACCTTCTGGGCTCAGGCGATCCTTCTGCCTCAGCCTTCCAAGTCTCTGGAACTACAGGCACGCACCACCTCATGTGGCTAATTTTTTGATTCATTGTGGAGATGACGTTTCACCAAGTTGCCCAGGCTGGTGAGAACCCCTGGGCTCAGGCAATCCACTCGCCTCAGCCTCCCAAGGGTTGGGATGACAGGCTGAGCCGCTGCGCCCGGCCACTGAATTGTTTTCCAAGAGGATAGATAGAATTGAGGAACCAGAACCTGTGTCATCAACATCAGGCGCCAAGCATCAGGTGTGAGTGACATTGCAGCTCACCCCTCCTCTCCTATTGCTGACGATCCTTCAGTTCTACCATCTCCCTCCTCCTCCTCCTCTCTCTTCTTGCCTGTTCACGCAATGTCAGTACCTGGATAACAGCTGTTGCACTGCGCTGTACTATCCATTTCAAGGTACTATATACTGTAAGATTAAAAAATGTTTTTATTTTTGTCTTTTTTTGTGGATTATTTGTATGACAGGGATTATAAACCTATTACAGTACAGTACTATATACCCAATCGTGTTAGTTGGGTACCTAGGCTAACTTTTTTGGACTGACAAACATGCTCTTGGAATGAAATTCATTCATATGTAGGGGACTAATTGTATTTGTGTTTTTGTGACTTTTATTATTTTAAAGAAAACGCTTACTCCATCTTCCATGACCATGAAAACTATAGACAAAAGATCCAAGAAAAGATTTATATATCAGAGGACTACCTACTTTTTTTAACTACATGACTTTGGGAAGTTTTAGAATAATATCCGCATAGATCTATTTATAACAGAAAACTTAATTCACAATTTTGCTTATTCATTGAAATATTCTCTTGAAATTCGTAATTTAGAAATCCAATTGGTTTTCTCTTTGTTGCTCTAATATAATTAATTTACATAGACATTTTTCCAGACTGAAGTTCAAGTATATTGAGAGGCTATAGAGTAAAAACCAGGAGATTAAGTGACTGTTTATCAGGCTGGCTCCTACACTTTCAAGTTCACCTTGCATACTTGGGAACAATGATGTCATTGCTTGGAATTTAACTGTTTCCAGAAAGTCACTGTGTAATTTTCAGTGACCTTACTACATGACACCTTATTTTGTACACTGAATTAAAACAGAATGGATACGATACTTTGACTTTATGAAGTAACTCACTATTTCACATGCAAACAAGTTTTGGAAACTTAAGGTAACATTATCATTTCATGAACGTTTATTGTTTGATTTAAATCAAGATAGGCTAACTCACATCAGAAGTATTCATATTTCCACAGGAATGAACGGCTGTAAAAAAGATGAGGAAAGAAAAATAATGATATAAACACTGAATAGATCAGAAAAAATGATGTCTGAATTATGATAATTTAGATATGAAAGAACAGTGATCAAATGCAAGAAAAATGAACATGAGGGAAGTTAAATAATAGAGATATGAGTTGAAAAAACCTGATCTACACAGATGGGTGCATTTTGTAACTTATAGATTTAAGGGAAAAGGAGAATAAAATAAAAACTTGACACAAACTAAAAGAGACAAGAAATATTTTTAAGCCGAAGAGTACTAGTAAGAACAGAAAAAGATATAAAAGTTACTAAGAGTTTAAGGAAAACAAGGAAAAGAAATTTAAAATCTCATAGTTCTGATTGCAAATTCAAGTTTCACTTTCAACTACGGTTATGACCTTGGGTTAATTAATTACTTTACCGCTCTGAGCTCATGTTCTCAACTGTCAAATGAAAAAAATAATACCACAGAGGACACATGCAAGACTGTATTTCTCAAGCTTTCCAGTCTATGGTACAGAGTAAGACCAACAGATCAGAGATGACTATCATTGAAAAGATAGTTTGTGGCGGGATGCAGTGGCTCAAGCCTGCAATCTCAACACTTTGACAGGCAAGAGAATCGCTTGAGGCCAAGAGTTTGAGACCAGCTTGGGCAACATAGTGAGACCTCATCTCTACCAAAAAAATAAAATAAAATAAAATAACTGGGAGTGATGGCGTGCCCCTACAGTTCTGCTATTCAGAAGGCTGAAGTGGGTGGATTGCTTGAATTTAGGAGGTCGAGGCTGCAGTGAACTATGATTGTGTCACTATATTCTAGCCCAGGTGACAGAGTGAGACCCCGACTCAAAAAAAAAGAAAATATAGTTTTTTACTCAGGGGACACACCATACTGTGGGGTGGGGATGGGGCACACAGGAAAGCAACAAGGTTGGTCAGAAGGCAGAGAAAAAGTGAGTCGCTGTGACCAATGAATGACTGAGGCAGAGTCTGCAGTCTTAGAATGGACAAATTTGAATAATTTCAGTGGGCTCTAGAGCATAGGGGTAGTAACGCAGTCGTCCAATACCTGGCTCTGGGGTAGTTTACTGATAACGGAGTATGACAGCCCCATAACGGAGACTGTTGGGTTGTGGGCTGAATTGGTTTGTATTTGGAAAGCACATGAGCAGACAAGTTATTTACTATCTCTAGGAATTGACTAACCCTGGGAGAAGTCCCTCCAGTGTCAGCAAAGTCCCAGATGTCAAAGCATCTGAATATTAAAAATAAAAACAAGGCTAATATACTTACCTACTCACAGCTTTGAACAACTCTTTGCCTGGAAAGTAGTCAGCACTTAATAAATGGTGAATGCCATTTTTATTACAAGCCAATTTGCTTCGGCACACAAAAACATCAGAGATTACTCCTATCCTCAAACGCTTAATAATCAAGCTGCATAGATGATGCATAAACACTGATAGGTAAACTGAGGCAGGATGGGTCGGTGCCACAGGAATAAAGAAAAGAATTGCAAAGGCAAAGCAAAAGTGTTTATTCCACTCAAGGGAGACCGAGACTGACACTAAGCGGCAATCCTGTATCGGGGGTTGAGGAAGGAAGACTTTTAAAGTTTTAACAAGGAGACAGGGTAAAAAAAACATCCAGCAGCTGAATTCCTAGCGTTGATAACACAGGTCTTGTGTCCTTGGCCTTGTCAGTGCATCTGGTCCTGTGAGTGCATCAGGTCCTTCAGGCTCTGGTGGGCTGGTGGGCGGTCACAGAAGACTGATTACAATTTGGTCAGCTTAGTCTTGTATAGGCTGGAAAACAAGTGTCTAGAATACATGAGTAATCAGTACAAGACATACTTTGGAGATGCAAAACAATTATTAATAACTACCTCCAGAAAGCTGGTTCCGTCCTTGGCTAATAATTAGGAAGTAGGGAATGCAACAAACAGGAAAGTATGACAAAGCTTAAGCAATGCTAAAATGACTGCTCTTTAACTAAGTTTTGACTTTATCCTTTCAAACAAAACATAACATAAAGCAGTATATGTACTGAAAGAGTAATACAAACAGTGAGAGTCAGGGGGGTTCTTCAGATGCTGGATGAGTGAGCTGGGATGACTTGAGTGGTGATAAAAACAGCTTAGATGGAACCCTTGAGGAAGAAGTAGAACTCTGATAAGAAGAGAAGAGGCAGAGGAACATTGCCCCAGGATACAGACTCCAGGAGACCATGTCTGCCTTTTTTATCACTGCTACCATTTACACACAGCCTAGTGCCAAGACTAGACTACAAGATGGGTAGTCTTGTAAATCTTTTTTTTTCTTAGTTAGGATCTCACTCTGTCACCCAACTGGAAGGCAGTGGCATGATCACGGCTCACCACAGCCTTGACCTCCTAGGCTCAAATGATCCTTCTACCTCAGCCTCCCAAGTAGCTGGGACTATTGGTGCTCGCCACCATACCTTTTGTAGAGGCAAGGTCTTGACGTGTTGTCCAAACTGGTCTTGAACTCCTGGGCTTCAGCAATTCTCCCAAAGTGCTGGGATTACAGATATGAGCCACCATACTCAGCCTTATAAATCTTGGTTGAATGAAAATGAATTCTGAGTCTTGACTGGAGATGGAAGCATGGTTGAGGGACTCTGTTTTGAATAATGAAGAAATGTGTTTGGAAAGGTAGCTTGGAGCCCTGTGTTAATCCAGGTCCTCTGAGAAGCAGACTCTAAAATGACATTAAATATGCAAGGATTTTATTGAGGGAAGTGCCTGAGACAAGGTGGAAGGTGGGGATCCAGGCAAGGGAAGGAGAGTCATGGTCATGAGTAAATGAGAGAGAAAGGGAAGGGTGAAAGGGAACATCCGCCATACAGTCTAGGAGGGGCCATGAGTCAAGTTTGGCTGTCAGATGTATGGGAAATTGCTCAAGACCAAATATCAGAGTCAGGAAATCTCCTTCTGTATTCTTGGGGGCAGGAGCGCTTTTCTTTCCTATTATTTCTTTCTTTTGCTTTTTTTTTTAGTCAGAGTCTCATTCTGTCACCCAGTCTAGAGTGTTCAATCATGGCTCACTGCAGCCTTGGCCACCTGGGCTCAGGCGATCCTTCCACCTCAGCTTCCTGGAGTGTCTGGGACTACAGGTGTGTGCTACTGTGCCTGGCTAATTTTTCAAATTTCTTCTTTTCTTTTTTGAGATATGAGGTCTTGCTATGTTGCCCAGGCTGGTCTTGAACTTCTGGGCCCAAGCAATCCTTCTTCCTCGGCCTCCCAAAGTGCTGGGATTACAGGCATGCCATCACGCCCAGTCTCTTTTCTTTTTATGATGGACAAATACAAGCATTTAGAGGTCAAATGGCTTTCCCAGAATTGAAGGAGAATGTGGGTTCAATCTATTCTGAGTTCAGTGATAAATTATAAAACTTACTGGAAAATGATGTAAAGAGATAACCTGTTAATCATATGGCTTGCTGGGACTAGGTCATAGTTGGCACCTAGAAAGCCACCCGAAGAATGCCAGTGCCACGTTCCTGCTTTGCATTTGAACTACCATTCAGCAAGGAGAAGCTGTGCAAAGCAGTGGAAAAAGCACTGGTCAAGGTCATTGGTCAGATGGTTGACCTCCCCGGGCTCAGGTTCCTCATGACAAAGCAAGCATTTAGGCAAGATGTATGCAACAGTCCACCCAATCTAAGTCTGAGGAGTCTAAGAACCCAGATAGGTATGAACATGTAACTTCAGCAGTGAGGGCTGCGATGACCATGACTCTCGTGAGTGGCATAGGATGATGCCAGCAGTGATGTCTTTGGGAGATTGTGCTGAAGTATTGCGTTTTGTTCAAATACTTTTAATGTGCCTGACTCTGTAGTAGGCTCTGGGAGTAAAATGACAAGTCAGACATGGTACCTGACATTGAGGAATTCAAAGGCCAGTTAGAAGAGTTAGGGTGAGGGAGACAGGACGGGGGAGGGTGGAGAAGAGTGTGGAATGGGAAAGGGGGAGGGTTTAGGCAAGAGACCTGTGGAACCACATGATCTCTGAGTGGATATCTTCAGCTGAAGTACCTGCTTCTCAGGGTTGTGGAGAAGATTAGAGACAGTAATCACTAATCTTATTGGTAATCTAACCAGTAATCTAATTGATGCTATCACTTGTATAATGGGGTTAAAGGTTGTTGAGTAAGGCCAGACTCGGTGGCTTGGTAGGCCAAGGCAGGAGGATAGCTTGAGGCCAGGAATTTGTGACCAGCCTGGGCAACATAGTGAGACCTCATCGCCAGGCATAGTGGTATGCACTTGTAGTCCTAGCTCCTCGGGGCTGTGGTGAGCCATGATCGTGCTGCTGCATTCTAGCCTGGTTGACAGCGAGAGCTCGCCTCAAAAAAAAAAAAAAAAAAAAAGAGTCAGATGTTGTGGCATGTACCTATACTCCCTGCTATTTGGGGGCTGAGGTAGGTGGATCACTTGAGTCCAAGAGGTTGAGGCTGCAGTGAGCCGTGATCAGCCTGGGCAACAAAGTGAGACCCTTAAGACAAAAAAAAATTCTTATTCTAAGTGCATACTTCCAGGGATATGGTGGCATGGCAGGACACATTAACACAATCATTGAAACTGTTCTGCAGTGAGCTATGGTTGTGTCACTATATTCCAGCCTGGGTGACAGAGCAAAACCCTGTCTCTTCAGGACAAAAAGGCTCACTGAGAATAAGTGTCTCCAGGTTACCCCTCACCCCCACCACCCTGCTGTCGATGAAAAGACTGCTTTCCTGGCTTACTTGCCAGTGGACTTACTCTGGTGTGAAACACTCTTTGAGGTGAGGCAAAACAGTATGGGACAGAATTTCCATGCTGATGAGAGGAGGTGAGATACATAAGGAGGAATTAAGGACATCTAATAACAGGGGATTCAGAGAGAGAAGATGAGAAAGTGAGAGAAAAGTCTCTTGGGGTCGGAAGAGGGGAGAAAATGGAGTGGAGAGAGTTTGGGGGGCGTTGATAAGAGGCTCTCAGAGAAGGGAGACAGATAGAAGGGTGAAGCTGAAGGGTTTGAATGCGATCCCTCTTATTATTATTATTATTATTAAAATTATTTTTGAGTCAAGGCCTCACTCTGTTGCCCAGGCTGGAATGCAGTGGCATGATCATGGCTCACTGCAGCCTCGACCTCCTGGGCTCAGGCGATCGTTCTGCTTTAGCCTCCTGAGTAGCTGGGACTACAGGCGTACACCACTATGCACACTCAGCTTATTTTTCTGATTTCTTTGTAGAGGCAAGAGCTCGCAGTGTTGCTCATGCTGGTCTCATACTCCTGAGCTCAAGTGAGTCTCTTGCCTTGGCCTCCCAGAGTTCTGGGATTACAGGCATGAGCCACGATGCCTGGCCCCCTCCTTATTTTTGAAGGACAGATTAGAGATTAAAGAGTGCCGTTTTGAATGCTTTTGTGTGCGTGACTTTTTAATCATGACATCATACCAAGACTGAACCACAGGGGTTTGGACTCCTGAAGGTTTACATTGCATACACACGTCCTTGGAATGCATTGTGGTAATAGAGGTATTTATTACTAAGGCCAGTAAAGTTCAAGGAGGAAGCAATTGCATCTCATGAATGGGTCAAAGAGAATGCATTTGACCCATTTGAGGGCTAGTTGTGACTCTTACTGGATGAAAGATCCTGGCAAAATCACCTAAACTCTCTGAGCGTCTACAAATGAAAGAAGATTTTTAAAACCCCCATGGCCAACACGGTGGTTCATGCCTGTAGTCCCAGCACTTTGGAAGGGTGATTTGGGAGGATCGCTTGAGCCCAGGAGTTCAAGACCAGCCTGGGCAACATAGCGAGACCTCATCTCTACAAAAAAATTAAAAAATTAGGCAGGCGTGTTGGTGCACACTTGTAGTTCTAGCTATTCAGGAGGCTGAGGTGGGAACCACAGTATGGAGCCCAGTATGTCAAGGCTGTGGTGAACCATGATCATGCTACAGCACTTCAGCCTGGGTCACAGAGTGAGATCCCAATTCAACAACAACAATGATAAACTCCTTCCTTGAAACTTGATGCGGGATCAAATGAGCTATTGAATGTATACCATAAAATGAAGAGGCCGTTGAGAGTGTGGGTTGTAGAGTTTGACACACGTGACTTTGAATCTTGACTCAAAGTGACCCTGGGCAAGTACTATGATATTTTTGGTCAATGCAGATAGCATGTCTGCATAGTGCCTGCCACAGGGTAAGTGCTGGGGTGTTGTAGATTACCTTTGCACGTCTTGAAGCTCCTTGCAAGTGGCTACGATTATTTTTGTAAATCTGACAAACGCCTCACAGTACCAAGCTGTGGAGACAAAAATGCACGATGATTGAGGGCAAGATACTACATGATTTTCCCTTTGCTGTAACACATTACCGTGATGATGTCCCACCAAATCTCATGTTGAAAGGATCCCCAGTGTTGGGGAATGGATTTGGGAAGCTGGGGTCCCTCCCCATTGTAATGAGTGACTTCTTACTCATTTCGTTAATGGGAGAGCCAGTTGTTAGAAAGAGGCCTGCACCTCCTCCCTGTCTCACCATGTGACATGCCAACTTCCTTTACCTTCCCCTAGGAGTAAAAACTTCCTGGGGCTTCACCAGAAGCCAAGGAGATGCCAGTCATGCAGAACCGTGAGCCAAATACACCTCTTTTCTTTACAAATTACCCAGCCTTGAGTATTCCTTTATAGCAACACAACACGGACTAACACAAACAAACAACACACACTTAGGCTCCTATAGTTCTGGAGATCAGAGTATGAGATCCATTTCACTGGGCTAAAGACAAGGTGTGGGGCCAAGCTGACTCCTTCTGGAGGCTTCAGGGGAGAATCTGGCCCTTGCCTCTTCCTGCTCCCGGAGTCCGATTCTCTTCCTTGGGAGATGGACTCCTTTCGTCCATCTTCAAAGTCAGCATCAGAGCAGATTCTCTTTTTTGTGGCCTCTGCTTCACCTAACAACTTCTCTCTCCGACCCCAACTCTGCTCTCTCCTAAGGACACTGTGATTGTGTTGGATTCATCTGGGCAATTCACGCTAGTCTCCCCATCTCAAGAACCTCAACTTAAGCCTCTCTGCGAAGTCTCTTTTGCCATGTAAGGCAACATCCGTACAGGTTCCGAGGACTGGAATGTGGATGTCTTGGGGGCAGCCACTATTCAGCCTATCACAGGTACCCAGGGAAACAAAAAGGGATTTCCAGGAAGGAAAAACTTGAAAAGTGGGAACGCTAATTGCAGATAGTGATGAATTGGCTAGAAATATGATGACCAGGTACAGTGGCTCATGTCTGTCATCCCAGCACTTTGGGAGGACGAGGCTGGAGGATCGCTTGAGCCTGGGAGTTTGAGACCCGCCTGGGCAACATAGTAATACCACATCTTTATAAAAAAATCAAAAAATTAGCCAGATGTGATGGCGTGTACCTGAGTCCCAGCTACTTTGGAGGTTGAAGCAGGAGGATTGCTTGAGCCCAGGAGTTAGAGACTGCAGTGAGCTGCGATTGTGTCACTGCCCTCTACCCTGTGCAGTAAAGTGAGATCTCAAAAAAGAAAAAAAAAAGAAAGAAAGAACGGAAAAGAGATACAATGAAAGCAAGAGATGAGTGATGGCACAGATACCTGACCCAGACCCAGAGGCTCCTAAAAGGTAAGGAAGTAGGTTTATTTGACTGACTCCCGCCACCCTCACCTTCTTTGGGGGTATCTCTCAGTTCCCATTCTCACCACTTTATGTGTCTATTCTTCTATCCCCTTTTCCCCTCCTCCTCTCTTTCCCCTCTGTGTCCAAAAGCTGGTCATGAGACCTGATTTGTGAGACTTTGTCATGAGGCTTTGCTGTCACATGGACCTGGTTTTTAAATTTTGGCTCCATCACTCCCAAACTTTATGATCTTGGTCCAATCACTTAACCTCTCGGCACCTGTAATAGCTTATTTATTAGAATAAGTGTAATATCAATTACCTTGAGGGTTTTTGAGGCACATATATGTATATATTTGAGGCATATATATATATACTTTTTTTTTTTTTTTGAGTCAAGGTCTCACTCTGTTGCCCAGGCTAGAGTGCAATGGCATGATAACATGATCACAGCTCACTGCAGTCTCTACCTCCTGGGTTCAGGCAATCTTTCCACTTCAGCCTCCCAAGTAGCTGGGATTACAGGTGTGTGCCACCACGCCCAGCACATTTTTTATTTTTTAATAGAGATGAGGTCTTGCTATGTTGCTCAGGCTGCTCTAGACTTTCTGAACTCAGGCACTCCTCCCACCTCAGCTTTCCAGAGTGCTGGGATAACAGGTGAGAGCCATCAAGCCTGGCTATTTTTTGCAAAATACAATGGGAGTAACCCTTTATTTAGAAAATCCCCGACTCCAATCAATGCTAGCGTTTCTCTCTCTGTCTGATTCCTTCAGTTCTTATGTCTTTTGGGGCTCAACAAATCTTTCTCAAGGACCTCCTCTGTGCCCACCACTATTCTAGAAACTTTCCTATATGTTGGCTCATTTGTGTCTCACAACAACCTTATGAGACAAGTTTATTTATTTTCTATTTTTGATGAACACAGTGAGCTCCAGAAAGTCAAGGTAATTCCCAAAGTCCTTGCAGTGAGAGGTGACCAAGCTGTGATCTTGGCTTGAGACTTCTGACTCCACACCTGACTGTGACACAGAGCCACCGTGTACATTTTATCACTGAAAGACTGAAGCTCCAAATTCTCGCCACTTATTTTTGAAAGTAGAACAGTCAGGACATTTGTTTATTTATTTTTATTATAAAACAACCAGAACATAAACCTTTGATGGTAGAGTGTTACCTTTGGGCGTGGTCCCTGGTTTTGTTCTGAGTGTCCCCGACTGTCCCCTAGGGAGCAGCCCAGTCCCTTCTCCTTGCAGAGGCTAGACAGCAGGAAGTTCTGCTCTTTCTCCCTCAAGGTGGTTGGCAGGTGGCCAGTCCTCAACTCTGAGCTCATGTTTGTGGTAGGTCGTTTCTGCTGGGCGGGCCATGTGAAGGGAAGTGAATGACTGAAGGACATAGACGCCATAAATATTAGTAGGAGTGGGAGTAGAAACCATCACGGCTGCGGCTGCACCAGCACGCATACAGCAGCTGTGACACACCCCAGCGGGCCACCCTGAGCGCTAACTTGTGCTGATGAGAGGTGGTGGGCGGGGTGCTGCCAGGTGCCGCCTTACCTGCAGGAGAAAAGAAAACAGTGCTTTCTCTGGACCAGTGTAGCCTTGGAACACAGGACTTGGCCTGCAGAAGCCAGTCTGTGGGCCAATTAGAAATAGGTGCCCTCGCTGGGCTCGGTGGCTCAGCCTGTAATTCCACGCTTTTGGGAGACTGAGGTGAGTGGATTGCCTGAGCCCGCGGGTTCGAGACCCGCCTGGGCAACTTGGCAAGACCGCATCTCTACAATAAATCAAAAAAATTAGCTGGGTGTGGTAGCACATGCCTGTGGTTTCAGCTACTTGGAAGGCTGAGGTGGAAGGACCGCTGGAGCCCAGCAGGCGAGGCTGCGGTGGCCGGGAGCGGCCACTGCACTCCAGTCTGGGTGACAGAGTAAGACTCCAACTCAAGAAAAAAAAAAAGAAATAGGTAAATAGGTGCCCCTTCCTTGGGGTAGCATTTTCCCATGCCAAGGCACAAAGTTTGCCTCGCAGAACACGGGTTGCATTTTAGTGTCCACCTGCCCTTGGGCTTTGAACTTTCAGCAGAGATTAAGAAGTACCTTGACTCTGGGTTTGAACCATAGCTTACCAACCTCTGCTTCCGTGCTTAAAGCTTCTCCCTCTGATCATAATGCTGCTGTCTCCCTCTTAGAAGGACACCTCAAAAGAGATGAGGGTGACAACTAAACCCTCTTCCTTACCTTTTAGGAGTCTCTGGAACTGGGGTCAGGC
Source organism: Carlito syrichta (assembly GCF_000164805.1). Lineage (NCBI taxonomy): Eukaryota > Metazoa > Chordata > Mammalia > Primates > Tarsiidae > Carlito > Carlito syrichta. The sequence continues at coordinate 828,762 of NW_007253880.1, read as the reverse complement.
ATCTGAGCTGTCATCTCTTCTCATTATATTTCTGATCAATTCTTCTGTAGTCACTGTCTGCAATTAGCCTTCTCAGCTTCTCAAGTTTTTTCTTCTTGAAATTCCTTTTTGCTATCCCAGTATCCCATTATTCAGCTATAGGCTGAATAATGGCCGCCCCCCAGACATCCACATTCTAATCCTTGGAACCTGTGAACATGTGATCTTATATAGCAAAAGGGGCTTTGCAGAGAGGATTAAGTCTTGAATGGCCCAGGAGATCCTAAAGTCATCACAGCATTTTTATAAGAGGAAGGCAGTAGAGTTAGGGTTAGAGAACCACTGACTGCAGTGTGATCTTAGGCAACTAACTTTACTTCTCTGTGACTTGGGTTCATTATTCATAAATTGGGGAGGATAACTGTACCTATTTCAAAGGTTCTTGTGAGGGAGGATACAATGATTTAACGCACACCTGAGAAATGGATCCTGGTTGTAGCAGCTACCCTGCAAGTGTGGGTTATTGTTGTTCTTACCAGAGCTGCAAAACCACTTGCTGGGAGGAAACTCTCTCTTTCCAATCCCAGGTCCAGGCCTCTTTTCTCCCAACTTTCCCTCTACCATTTTAGAAATATTCTTTCTGACACGTGCCCCTCATTGACACCCTCACAATGATAGCAAATTCATCTAGGAACTAAGCTTGCATATATGCATGCTGTAATACATATCTGATCAAGAATTGACTCTGTCACGCTGAGTATATTTTTCAGAGAAAAGCCAAGCTGTTGAAACAAAGAAACTTACAATTGTCGTGGTTTAAGGATGATAGAAATTTATGATTTAGAATGCGCTCCAGTGGTCATTTTGGAACAGATGAGTAAACTCTCTTTCCAGTAAGGCCTGTGCCTCTCTCAGTTAACCTAGTCATGTGCCAGCCATTTTGTCATGCACAGGAAGTGGGGCTCATTAACCTAATGTCTGGATCTAAAATAATATTTAGACATAGCCTGGGCTCCAATAAACTTAGAACCTGTAAACAGTTCTCTTTGTTATATTATATATCTCACATAACCTACTGGCTTCCAGATCACTTTGCTTCTTCATCTTAATAATCACTGTCTTCTTCCAAGAAATTCACCACTCCCATGTTTTCCTTTCAGTGGTTGGATCAGAATGCCTACAGTCAAGAAAAGATTATTATTATTATTTTTTGAGTTGGAATCTCACTCTGTCGCCCAGACTGGAGTACAGTGGCTGCTCCTGGCCACCGCAGCCTCGACCTGCTGGGCTCTGGCGATCCTTCCGCCTCAGCCTTCCAAGTAGCTGGAATTACAGGCATGCGCTACCACGCCCAGCTGATTTTTTGATTTATTGTAGAGATGAGGTCTCGTTGCCCAGGTGGGTCTCGAACCTGCGGACTCAGGCATTCCACTCACCTCAGTCTCCCAAAGGCACGGGATTACAGGCTGAGTCACCAAGCCTGGCAAAAGATGATTTTTTTGAGTGCAGTGGCACAATCACAGCTCACCGTAAGTAACTTTGACCTCCTGGGCTCAGGTGATCCTTCCACCTCACCCTTCTGAGCAGCCAGGACTACGGGCACGCCCTATCAAGCCCGACTAATTTTTTAAAAATGTTTTTGTAGAGACAGGGTCTTTGAGAGGCTGATCTCAAACTCCTGGGCTCAAGCAATCCTCCCACCTCAGTCTCGCAAAGTGCTGGGATGACAGGCGTGAGCCACCTAAGACCTAATCTGGAATAGTTTTCTTTTCTGTGTCTGTTAGTGTTGACAATAAGTGTTGACGTGCTAGAAGGTAACAATGTCAGTAACTGTGATTGTTGATTGTGATTAGCTGTAAATGGAGCTGGCAAAATGACCTCATCATTCATAAGAAATGGCCGGAATGTTGACTGCACACAGAAGCGTAATGTGCATATAGACAAAGCATAGACATCACATTCGACGAAGTCTTTCTTTTGCCATCTGTTCTTTAATTTTCCACTTAGAAATCTTGGACACTTGAGTGCTTGTGCTGGGGATAGTTGGTGCTGTTGTATTCACTCCCCAGTGCTCCTTCTTGTGTGTCTCAGGGTCCCACCAGCAGTGCATGGTGCAGAGGTGAACTCATCTGTCCCCTCTGCAACTGGCACTCTTGCCCAAGCACAGTGTGACTCCCTGTGATGCCATGTTCAGGTTGGTGCTCTCTGTGGAAACACTGTCCCAGAAACAAATAAAACAACACAAGGTGTGCCTTTGTTCTGGATAAGTGAGATGTGTATTCATGCATACGTCTACTCAGCAATTGTTAACTGTCTTGTCTACTTGCTCAGTCTTAATGTATTTGTATAGTTAAGCAGCTGTCACAAAGACATTTTAAAACATGGTGGCTTAAGAAACAAGGAAGCCTTTGCTCTTTCAAATCACAGTTCAGTCGGTCCACGAGGGCAGAACAGTCAGCCATGCGTGGTCATCTGAGCATCTTGTTTCTCCTCCATCTATCCATGTGTGTGGCTTGTGTAAGTGTTTAAAGGACACCATACCCTCCTTTCTACAAAAGAGCACCTGTGTGATCCAACAGACTTTGACAGGCTTTACACCCCACTTTGACAAATCAGAAATGTGTTGAACTTAGGAAATGTCATAAAAATATTCATGTGAAATTTACTATTGAATATATATATTTAGAAAAGATAAAAAAACAAAGGGGCTGGGTGCAGGGGCTCATGCCTGTAATCGCGCACTTTGGGTGGCTGAGGCGGGAGGACTGCTTGAGCCCAGGAGTTCAAGAACAGCCTAGGCAACATAGCAAGACCTCATCCTTACAAAAAAAAAAAATTCAAAACATAACAAAACAAAACTAGCCAGCATAGTGGTGTGTGCCTATAATTCCAGCTGCACAGGAGGCTAAGATGGGAGGACGACTTGAGTCCAGGAACTCAACCCCAGTGAGTTATGGTTGTGCCCCTGCACTCCAACCTGGGTGATGGAGCCGGACACTATCTCTTTAAAAATAAAAACACAAGCCGGGCTTGGTGGCTCAGCCTGTAGTCCCATGCCTTTGGCAGGCTGAGATGAGTGGATTGCCTGAGCCTGTGGGTTTGAGACCCGCCTGGGCAACTTGGCGAGACCTCATCTCTACAATAAATAAAAAATCAGCCAGGCATGGTAGTGTGCGCCTATAGTTCCAGCTACTTGTGAGGCTGAGGCGGAAGGATCACTGGAGCCCAGCAGGTCATGGCTGCGGTGGCTGGAAGCGGCCACTGCACTCCAGTCTGGGTGACAGAGTGAGACTCCAACTCAAAAACAACAACAAAAAAACTCCACAAATAATAAATAGAGGAAAATGTTTATACCCAAAAAGCAAGCTGTATAAACAAGTCATTTGCACTGGAGAGAAAGCCCATGGAGGCACCGGTGTGTATCCGAGCTACAGTTTCTCCCTACTGCAACCCCCAGGCCCCTAGTGAAAGGTTTTGCATAAAAGTCCAGCCTGCAGCCGGGCTCGGTGGCTCAGCCTGTAATCCCGCGCCTTTGGGAGGCTGAGGT
>NW_007253880.1:821469-824329 GCF_000164805.1 Carlito syrichta | reverse complement strand
TGTCCCATAATGACTATGTTATGTTATGTAAAGGTTAAGCAAACAAGCTTTCCTAAGCAAGCCTTGGGCTGGATCCGTAAACTAAAAGGGCTAATGTAACCCTTTGCCAGCTCAGGTTACTTCATAAGCAGGGACTGTATGGACCTAACTTATCTAACATTCCACTCGACCTATTAAGTGGGTTTCTGTCAATCACGGGCAGCACCCACCAATACCAAGTGTTCCCGTACCCATTAGGAGAAATTACCCAATCATGTAAAATCAAGTTTGGAGTTCTTTCCCCTCCCTCTGTAATTGTGCATAAAAACTGCTTGCCATTGTGAATCGGGGCTCTGGTCCCTGAAGCTGCTGCTTGGGGCGTGAGCCCAGACTCAAGCCTGAATAAAGACCCTCGTGTGTATGCATCGGAGCTGGCTCTTTGTGGTCTCTATATCTCTCTCATTAGAGTCCCGGGTTCAACACCTACAGACAAGAAAGAGAGCTCTTGCTGGCTGAGGTCACGGGCCCAGCACACTGCTTCTGGGAATCAGCAGCAGAGGAAGCAGAGAAGGCCAGACCGCCAGATCGCCTCCCTGCTGCTCCCCACCCCTTGCATGGCTGAAGGAAGTAAATGTCAAGGTTTCATTACATTGCTGTATTCCTCTCTTTCTCTCTCTATCTCTTTTTCGGTCTCCCTCCCTCTATCTCTTTCTGTCTCCCTCTCTCCTTCTCTCTGTCTCCCTCTCTGTCTCTCCCTGTCTCTCTCTCTTTGTCCCCCTTCCTCCCTTGCTCCTCCCCATACATTATTTTTTAAATATGCGTGCCCTTTAACATCCTGAACCTCAAGGTTTTACCATAGGAAGGGGTGGGCACTTTTTTCTGAGTTAATACTCAGAATAAACCAGCTCTCTTCTGTAAGGTCAAAACCAAGTTAAGAGCTTTCAGGGAGGGGAAAAGCAATTTCCTGTAAACAAAAGAGGTGGATGTGGCTACTCACCCTGCCTGGAAGCACAGTGTGGTCACATGGCCCCACCAAGCCTCAAGGGGTGCTGGGAAATGTAGTCTCTGACCGGCAGTCCTGCGCTTAAGTGAAATTTCATTCCATGAGAGAAATTGAGACAAGATGGTGGTGGAGCAATTCCTCACTGTGCTCTATGAGGATTCATTCTTGTTGTCCCTGCCCTTTACCAGACATATTTATGTGTTGTTGTGTGTGTGTGAGTTGGAGTCTCACTCCATTGCTCAGGCTGGAGTGCAGTGGCATGCTCATGGCCACCCCAGCATCAACCTGCTGGGCTCCGGCGATCCTTCCACCTCAGCCTTCCAAGTAGCTGGAACTACAGGTGTGCACTACCATGCCCGGCTAATTTTTGATTTATTGTAGAGAAGAGGTCTCACCAAGTTGCCCAAACTGGCCTCCAGTCTGCGGGCTCAGGCGATCCACTCACCTCGACCTCCCAAAGTGCTGGGATTACAGGCTGAGCCACTGAGCCCGGCCTATTTATGCACATTAATAATTAAGCACAGTGAGACAACCCAACTAGGGCAGAGTCTTTCCCGCTCCCTGAAAGAGGGTATTGGCCATGTCTTACGGGACAAGTTCAATCTTGCCATTTCTCTTTCTCCCTGGAGCACTGATTCATTGTTGCCATAAATCAAACATTGTCATCATGCGTTTCCAATGTACTGACTGGCCCCAGGGGCTGCGTATCCCAGCACAGGTTGCAAAGGAGCTACCATTGCAAGAGTAGACATCAGGTTACCATTAACTCTAGCACACAAGTGACTCAGAGCCTACAGGGTCCTGGATTCCTCTGTGTCAAGCCAGGAAGGAATTATCTCAAGGTAATAATTATAGTTATTATGTATCAGTGCCTACTGTGATCAGAACTTTGTTCTCTGAGCACCACAATGTGCTCAGGCATGGGAAAGGACTGAACATGACCACTTGGAGTCACCTTTGAATGATGTATGACTGCGGGAGGTGAGAGGGTCTCTTTCCCTGGAACTGTGGGCAATAGTACTTAAGGCTTGGGGTGTCATCTAACTGCCAGTAGACAACTTGCCCACCTCATGGAGAAAGGCTGCCACTACCCATCACTGAAGAAGAAGCAGAGCTGAGCAACGGGAAAGAGTGATAAAGCCTTAACATCAGTGTTTTAATCCTGCATCCAGCCATCCTGAAGCTACCGCCGTACTTGGACTTTCTACTTAGATGATTCTATCAGTTCCTTTTTTGATTATAGTAATTTTGAGTTAGGCTTTTCTCATTAGCAATGGAAAGAACTTTCTCATTCAAGGTTGTGTATATAAATATAATTGGAAAAGAATATGGCTGAATGTCTGATACATTGTAGTAACAATATTTTTAACAGTAGACAACAGTTACTGAGGCTTACTAGGTGCCAGGTGCCAGGTACTGTTATAATTACTTTGCATGTATTAACTCATTCAGATCTCACAATTGTTTGAGATGGGCATGTTACTCTTGTTCTACAGATGAGAAAACTGAGTTTTATAAGGGTTTCTCAGTTAGTGATTTCAGAGTCAAGATTCAAATGTATGCATCTAAGGGGAACAATAGGCCATCCAAAGCGCTGACCTGATAATGTTTTTTCAAGTGTGCTAACTTTGTTTAAAACATTTTGGAACCACATTTGAAATGTAATACTATCAGAGCCAGTTTATTTCAGAAAATAAATATCGCCATGCAAAATCACACTTTGTGTTTGGCTGGAAGGACATTCCTGTGCTTGTATAATACTTTTTTGACCACATGTGACCCTTGGTAATATTCAGTTGCTTATACAAATCAGATGTACCCTTAAAATCAAAGGTATGTAGCCGGGCTCGGTGGCTCAGCCTGTAATCTCGCGCCTTT
>NW_007253880.1:817742-821383 GCF_000164805.1 Carlito syrichta | reverse complement strand
CGGCCCCTGCACTCCAGTCTGGGCGACAGAGTGAGACTCTAACTCAAAAAAAAAAAAAAACTTTCAGGAATGACTTCAAACTCCCAAAGACACCAAATCTTAAAGAAACATTTTCTAGCATGGAGATATTATGATAATTATTGCCCCAAAAGTTATGGAAATCACTTAAAACTTTCAAAAAGTTGAAAGAAGAGTGCCATGTGTACTCACCACTTTATTCAACACTGTTTGCATTTTGACGACATTTTGCTTTGCTTATATAGGGGTGTGTGTGTGTGTGTGTGTGTGTGTGTGTATGCTTTATTTTGCTAAAGCATTTGAAAATAAATTTCAGACATCAAGATATTTCATTCCTAATTAATTCAGCTAAAAGTAAAGAAATGCTCCAATATAACCTGATACCGTTATCACACTTGAGACAAATAATAACTATTCCATAATATGATATAATACTCATTCCATGCTCACATTTTCCCCCAAGATGTCCCTAGAGTGTCTTTTATAAGTATTTCTTTTATACCTTCTCTCAAAAAAAAACCCCCAAGATTTTAGGATCCAATCAAGACTGCAGTTGACTATGTCTTTTCATTATCTTTTATGCTAACATAATTATGTACTTTTTTAAAAATCATTTTCCTTTAGAAGAGACCATGTCAGCTGTCTTGCAGAATGTTCCACATTGTGAATTTACCTGCTTGTTTTCTCATGGTATTGCTTGCCTTGTTTCTTTCGCCCAGATATTTCCTATCAGCTGAAAATGAAGTTCAGAGATTTGACAAGATGTAGATTACACATCTGTGTCATGAACACTTCATGGATGTTCCTGTGTATTTCATTTTGCATTTAGTCAGGAGTCACATTATGTCAGCACTACACTATGACTAACACTACATGTGAGCACTAGGTTAATAGGGTAACTGCCAGAATTTTCCATGGAAATGCTATTATTTTTCCCCTTTTGCAGTTAGAAACCTGTCCTTGTTTCCAGCAATTTTTCACTAAATGGTTCAGTCCTTAAGGATGACAACCATACCCAACCTGCATGTTCTAAAGCAACTCGAGATGACTTCACAGCACTATTTCTAAAAATACCTTCAATAAACTTTTTTTTGGTATTTCTTATGACTCCTAGGTTACAAGTGTTCATCTGGTTGTTCTTCAAAAAACAACCCGAACTTGCTCAATGCTGATAGGGAAGTTCTGCAAATATGTGCAAACATTTCTTGTCAGGGGCAGCTAGAAATATCCAATGTGGCTATGAAAACCTCCTTTACTTTCCACCAGGTTCCAGAATTCTCAAAGTGGTTCACAAAATAGGCTTCCAGAATATGAAGCGCGCCATTGTGACCTCCTGGTAAATGGGGTTTCGACCCTGACTAAACATTGGGATCCTCTGGGGAGCTTTAAACGACACATCCTGGCCCTGCCCCAGACCATGTGGGTCGCTATCTATGAGGGTGGAGTAAGCATATGAATGTGCTAAAAACCTCCAGGTCATGGGGTCTGGAGGCTCACGTCTATAATCCCAGGACTTTGGGAGAACCCCTTGGGGCCAGGGCAACATAGCAAGATCCCCCAAACAGAAAACAATTTGTTCAAAAGATTAGGTATACAGGATTAGGTATACAGGTGGCCATCGTACAGGTGATGAGCCTCCCATTGGTTGAGCCTCCCATTGGTTGGAGATCAGGTACCCTTATTGATGTTATGCCCACCCTCACCCCCCACACCCCGCTGGCAGTTTCTGGCTATTGCCAATTCCTTTTTTTTTTTAAATTCAGAGTCTCACTCTATTGCCCAGGCTGGAGGGCAGTGGCACACTCACGGCCACCCTAGCATTCACCTGCTGGGCTCCAGCGATCCTTGTGCCTCAACCTTCCAAGTAGCTGGAACTATAGACACGCGCTACTATGCCCAGTTAATTTTTTTTCTTTATTTATGTAGAAAAAAACAAGTTGCCTGGGCTGGTCTCGAACCCGCAGGCTCAGGCAATCCACTCGCCTTGGCCTCCCAAAGTGCTGGGGCTACAGGCTGAGTCACTGAGCCCGGCCCTTTGTTATAGTATTACTGTAAATGTTCAGGGTCCGCTTACATAAAAATAATTTAAAAAATAGTCTCCTGGCTTTTGCCCCCCCACCCCAATTTACTTTTTAAATAAACTATACTTTCCAATTTAAAAAAAAAGGAAGCCTCCCGAGTAGTTGGGACCTATAGCTACTCAGGAGGCAGAGGTGGGAGGATTGCTTGAGCACAGGAATTGGAGGCTACAGTAGCTATGATCATGCCACTGCACTCCAACCTGGGCAGCAGAGGCCTCTGACTCTAAATAAACAAACAAACAAACATGAGCTTCCAGGTGATTCTACTGGGTAACCCAGGTGGGAAAGCACAGAAAAACAAGCTACTTCATAAATGTATGCTGGGAATGTTACCATTTAACTTCAAGACACTGTCTGCCTTCCTCAGAATTCTGGTTGTCCAACTTTCCTGCACGTTAGAATCCTCTGGGGAGTTTTGCAATTCCTGATGGCCAGGTTGCATCCCTTGCAAATTAAGAGGGAATGTTGGGGCATGCAAACCAGGCATCTAAATACCTTAAAGATGCCAAGTGATTTCAACATACAGCTAAGTTTTGCAACCACTGCTCCAAAGACTGTCTTCTGAAGACGCAGCTGTGGTTTGCTTGAAAGAACACAAGAATCAAACCATTCTGCTGCTTTCAACCAATGTAATAGCTTGCTTAGTCTACATTTTCTTATTAGGTAAACAGGAATCATAGTGGTAACTCTTAGTGTTATTGTCCAGACTGAGAGTATACCTGTTAGCACATAATAGCACTTGTTATATATACCCCTTGTATTAGTTTCCTGCTTGCTGCTGTAACAAATGGCCACAAAGTTGGTGACTTAAAACAATTCACGTTTATTATCTTTTGGCCTTCTAGAGGCCAAAAATATAAAATGGCTGTCACTGGGCTAATGTCAAGGTGTTGGCAGGAGTGCACACCTTTCAGGAGGCTCTGGAGAAGATCTACATTCTTGCCTTTTTGGGCTTCTAGAAGTCACTTGCATTTCATGGCTCATGCCCGCCTTCCATCTTCAAAGTCAGCATGGCCCATGGCCTTTCTCAAGTTGCATCACTCGGCCTCACTCTTCTGCCTTTCTTGTCCACGTGCAAGAACCCTTGTGATTACACCAGGCCCACCCAGATGATTTAAGAGAATCTCCCTATTGTAAAATGACTGATTTGCCAACTTAATTCCATCTGCTGCCATCATACCTTTGGTCATGCAAGGTAACTATCAAAGGTGAGCTGCCAGTAAGACGTTTGAGTACCTTGAGGTTGCCATGTTCTAAGGATGCCCAAGCTACATGGAAAGCCCGGGATAAGGGAGCGGTCAACAGCCTCAGCTGAGCCCACACTCTAGCCATCCCTATCCTGGTATCAGATGCGTAAGTGAAGAGGTCACCTTGGAAGTGGCTCCGCCAGTCCCACCTATTCCTGTCATTCCAACTGAGACCTCAGACATCCTGGAGAAGAGTGGTTTCTCCTGTGTTGTTTTCTTTTCTTTTTTTTTTTTTGAGTTGGAGTCTCACTCTGTCACCCAGACTGGAGTGCAGTGGCCGCTCCCGGCCACCGCA
>NW_007253880.1:801749-817401 GCF_000164805.1 Carlito syrichta | reverse complement strand
GAACCTGCGGGCTCAGGCAATTCACTCACCTCAGCCTCCCAAGGCGCGGGATTATAGGCTGAGCCACTGAGCCTGGCTTGTGCTGTTTTCTAACTCCTCATCCACACAATCCATGAGAGTCATAATAAGGTGGCTGTGTGACACCACAACATTTTGGAGTGGTTTGTTAACTCAGCAAAGATAGCTAGAGCAGCTACTGTTTATTAAGCACTTACTCTATACCAACACTCTACAGGTGTTCTTTAGTCCTTACAGCAACTCTGTCAGGTAGGTAGTATGACATAGATGAGGAAATTGAGATTTACAGAGGCCAAAGAACTCATTACAGATCACAGCCAGGCATAGTGGTTCATGCTTATAATCCCAGCATTTTGGAAGGCCAAGGTAGGAGGATTGCTTGAGTCCAGGGATTTGAGACCAGCCTAGACTACAGAGGGAGATCTTGTCTCCACACACACAAAAATAAAAAATTAGCCAGGCATAGAGGTGTGCCATATGTAGAGGTGTGCACCTATAGTCCCAGCTACTTGGGAGGCCGAGGTAGAAGGATCGCCTGAGCTCAGGAGGTCGAGACTGTGGTGTCATCTGGGTGACAGAGTTAGACCTCAACTAAAAAACCGTAACAAAACAAAACAAAACAAACACAGTTCACATCTCTAGGAAGTGGTGGTGGCAGGGTTAAATCTCATGCTCATTCAAATCCCACCCGAATCTCTTAACGCTTCCAGGGAGCCATGGGAAATCTCTCTAACCAAAAGAAAGAGAGATGGAGAAGGATGGTGTCCCTACTTTCCTCCCAAATGGGAACTGATTCTTCCACGTGACAAAATTAACATGGGGAACTTCATTCTCTTTTCACGTAATTTTTGTAGTTGTTTTCTTTGCTTGCTTGAAGTTATAAAATGACCCAACTAGGCTGCTGACTGGGTTTTTGTTGGTGACCCAAATGGGACTTTCTCTCTATCCCTTTTTCCCCTCTCCCCCTTTTGTCCCCTCCCCCTCTCCTCTGCTTCCCTCTCTCTCCTTTCTCTTTAACATTCTGAACTGTTTGAAGTTTCTGAGTCAATGACTCAGCAAGATTCCGTTTATATCTCATCTAATCTTTCTATCTACTCCCCAGAATTGGTCACCTCCACCCATGTTGATTACTTTTGAAATATCTCAATATCTTCCTGCTGAGATTTAAAGCCCTGGGAATCATTTACTTATTCATGTAGGTGCAAATGATGCATATAGTTGTTAAAATAATACCCAACTGAATTCTGGAAATCTTTCATGTCTTTGTCAGACTACTTGGTAACATCTTTCAGGATCATTCTAATGGCATTTCATTGGACAAAGATTCCCATTTTAGGGATGAGAAGACTCAGACTCAGATGTTAAGTCACTTCCCTAAGATGACAGCTTATGGGTACCAGAAGCAAAAATGGAACATATATCTTCTAACACTGAGTTTTTTTTTCACTTACTACACTATGATAAATCTGTGGAATACAAATTATACATCGTAAGTTCTTAAAATACTGCATTTAAAAATAGAGGATTTGAAGAAAAATTCCAATTACCCAGCCATTAGATTGCAATCCTACAGGTATGAGAAATCCTGTCACCATTGAAATTTTATTACCACAATGTTTCCTAGAATTATTTTAAGCATTAACTTGAAAAGATGTGGATGCTTCACATTTCCAATGTAAAATCTAATTGTTTCAAGTTAATAATGTATCTATTAGTAATGCTAAGTATTTCATTCATAATTTAGAAATGTCAAATAAAACTCAGAATTTGAATTCCAAATCTGGGTTTCCATTTCTCTGAGGTTCTTTTAAACTTGACAAAATTTTAAGCACAATTTCAAGATATGTTTATCCTCTTGCAACAAACTAAATGTTTATGCCTTTCCAGTATTTGTATGTTGAAATTCTAATTCCAATGTGTTTGGAGGTGGGACATTTGGGAGGTATTTTGATCATGAGGGTGAAACCCTTGCGTATGGAATTAGTACCCTTATGAGAAGAGACTGGAAAATCAGTTAGCTCTCTTCTTGCCCTGTGAGGACACATAAGACAGCAGTTTGCAAACCAGAAGAGGGACTTCGCCAGAGCATGCTGGTACCCTGATTTCAAACTTCCAGCCTCCAGAACTATCGGAGGTAAATTTTGTTGTTGACAAGTCACCCAGTCCATGGCACTTTGCTGTAACACCCCAAGCTGACAAAGTCACCTCTTTTGAATTCCCATTAGAAATGTATAGTCTTCTATTAGGCTGGAAGTTCTCAGCCTGGAGATTCATAAATGATCCATGGATTGAATTCGGAGGACATGATATGATATGATGTGACATGATATATGATATGACATGACAGTATAGGATAGGATAGGATATGACTTGATATAACATGTCATGATATGTATGATATGGTATGATATGATATGATATGACCAACTAGATCTTTTTTGTCTGGAACATTCCTCATTTTATCACTGAAAGTCCTGGGCTCAGAAGACCCTTCAGTCCCAGGCAAACAGGACAATTGGTTACCATTATCTGTAAACTTGGGTGGAAAAACATTACACGTGTATTTTCACTAATCCCTAACTAGATGTTGACATTTACTTCTATTATTCATAAGGCAATACACCCCAGCAGCATTGTCAGTGTCTGTGGCTTTAATCACTAATAGAAATCACAGACAATTTCATATCACAATATAGTACAGATATAGCAAAATGTCACCTATACTTATCACCGCTTCAAATGATGGCCGGTTTTTGGATTTGTTATTTAATGTGTTAATAAATACACATGCACTTGTTTTTTGAAATGTTTATTATTATTATTCTTCAACACAATTGGCTTTCTTTGTAGTCCCATGTGTTTTATTCTATGTATTTGAGAACACTATTCCAGCTGTGTGCAGTGGCTGTCTATAACTCCAGCACTTTGGGAGACTGAGGCAGGAGGATTGCTTGAGTCCAGGAGTTTGAGACTCACAACTAACAACATAGCAAGACCCCATCTATACAAAAAAAATTAGAAAACACTATTCTGAGAAGGGATTCATAGGCTTAATCAGATTCCCAAAAAGTTCATAGCAACCAAAAACATCGAGAGTCCCTGTGTTAGACCCTAAAGTCTCCTGTGTTTGACTCCTGAGCAGACATACTTTCATTACCTAAGATACATAGCCTTTTTCAAGTCTAGCATTTTCCAGTAGAAATATAATGAGAAGCTGGGCTTGGTGGCTCAGCCTGTAATCCCGCGCCTTTGGGAGGCTGAGGTGAGTGGATTGCCTGAGCCCACGGGTTTGAGACCCGCCTGGGCAACTTGGTGAGACCTCATCTCTACAATAAATAAAAAATTAGCCGGGCGTGGTAGCGCGCGCCTGTAGTTCCAGCTACTTGGAAGGCTGAGGCAGAAGGATCGTCGGAGGCCAGCAGGTCAAGGCTGCGGTGGCCAGAAGCGGCCACTGCACTCCAGTCTAGGCGACAGAGTGAGACTCCAACTCAAAAAAAAAAAAAAAAAAAAGAAATATAATGAGAGCTAAATATGCAATTTAAAATTTTTTAGTAGTCACAGTAGAAAAATGCAGGTGAAATTGATCTTAATAATGTATTTTATATGTTATCAAATTATATAACCCAAATTTTTATCATTTCAACATATGGCAATATAAAAATTATTAATGTGATATTTTATGTGACATTTTATCATATTAAGCTTTTTAAATCCAGTGTGCAGTTCACACTTAGAGCACCTCTCAATTTGTCCTAGCCACATTCCAGATGCTCAGTGGCTATATGTGGCTAGTAGGCACTGAACTGGACTGGTGGGTACTGAACTGGTGGGCACTGAACTGTTGCCCACCAGAATGTTCAGGCGCCAACGGGATTGCACAGCCCTTGAAGGGAAGGAGGACCCCACAGTTGCAGAAGAATCATGGTAATTTCTGATTCTTGCAAGAAGAACTCCTGTATCTTTGTGCCTTTATAAATAGCTATTTGCAGCCCACATTGCTAATTTCACGTGGCAGAAAGGAAACACTTTGAAATGCACATTTCCTTGATTCAAAAAATCAACTAGACTGAGTCTGGACTTTTGGTTGGTCCCAATATTAAAGCCTGAGGAAGAGACTCATTGGCCAACCCCCAGTCCAATTGATTGTGGCAAGGGTGGGATGGCTGGGGGCAGGGGGGGAGGAAAGCGTTAGGCTAGAGTGGAATTGGAGGGGAAGGTGGATGGAAGGGTCTCGTAGGATGCGCTGTGGAGCCAAATGCTGTTGGTCACAGTCTCTCCTGGAAAAGAAGGATCATCATCTTGAAGGAGAAATGGTTCTGTCCCAAGTGCCTGTCTCAGCCCCCAGATGGGTGCATTTCCACCAGCACGTTGCCCTCTCAGGGAGCTGGCAGTGGGCTTCTCTATTTGATTCTCGTCTATTCCCCAAAGCCTTCTTCTCATCATGGCAGGAGCAGCCAGTGGCATTAGTTAGGCCCAGACATGCCCTGGCCACCACGACTCCTCAGTGAGGTCACCATGTCTGTCCTTGACCTATCCAAGCTCAGGCTCAGTGGGCTCTTGCTCCCCTGCCCGACCCTGAGCTTTCTCTCTTCACACTTCAGGGGCCCAGGCAGAGCCTCTCAGGAGGGGTTGGCGGTGAGACACAGCTGTCATGCTTGTCTTTTCTGTCTTGCTAGTGACGAGGTATGCAGGAGGCATGCCAGGCACTGGCTTGAATGAATGTGACTAGGTTCTCCACCGCAGACCCAGCTCGAGCTCCTGCAACTGGCTTCCTAAATCTAGTACTAGGCATCTTCTATTTTGACCTTGGAAACTATTTTTCTCCAACACATTTTCTTGCATTTAAGGATATTGAGAGTCACCCAGGCATTAAATGAAACCGACACTTCGACTTCATGTGGGCCTTGTCAATGCTCTGTATACAAGGAGAGAAAGAATAATATGTAGGTAGTGACTCTCAACAGTCAGGAACAGGATAGTATCCAACTTGAGTGAATAAGGTATCAAGATATAGATCAATCGCCCTGTCTGAAGCTCTTAGATCTAGAGTCTTTCAGCTGAGATAGCTGAACTTATTTAAACATAGCAGGTGAATAAAGAAAGGATTTTGTTTTAGATTAACTCAGCCGTTGGCTCTTTATAACTGTGGAAATGCTAAAGCAATGTTTCTGTAACCCACGGCAGAGTCAGGGTACTGCCACAAGGGGGAAAAGGAAGGTGGTCTCCCAGGATGGTGGCAGCTACCACGCTGCTGTCTTTACCACAGCCTGGAGGTTGGAGCTCAATCTTGCAGGCTCAAAACCCTGACTCAGTAAGCAACCAGAAGGGCAGAGGCATGGGCTTTTCCTCAGGCCTAGAATGCGAAAAGTAAAAGCACCGGCTTATGTACGTACGAGCGGCGGACCCCCAGAAAAACAGAATTATTTTTTGGAGGGTGGGTCCCTGGTAGTACAGGCTTCCCTCGCGAGAGAAGTTTTCTAGGAACCCATCAGCATCGGTGTACCAGCTAGTGTTGTGAGAAGCTGCATTTGGCTTCAGGGAATTTTGTCTTTGAAGATTCTTTCAGCACTTTTTCCCATTTTGTGATGGGTGACTTACAAGCACTCCTGCCCACACTGCTTGACGTGTTCAGCAGTTTTTGACCAAAAACGGCATAAACCCATTCCCCACCCTCCCTATTCACCTGATCTTGCCCCGAGTAAATGACTTTGTTTTGTTTCCCCAGATGAAAAAATTCATCAAAGGGAAACATTTTGCCCACGTGGAAGAGGTGGGGAGACAAACAAACAAAAACAATGACAGAAGCATTAAAAAGTATCAAAATGGACAAGTTCAAAAACTGTTTTGAGCCATGAAAAAAGCATCTCCATGGGTGTATTGCATCAAACAAAGAGTACATTGAAAGTGACTTAAGTTTGAACATTGAAGAATAATTAACACAATTTTGTATAAGTGAATTTCATTTGTGGGGGGTCCTCCCTATACAGTGAGAAGTGACGGCCACATCTGTTAGAATGTTCAAAATACACTATGGTCTGCTTGTTTGTCCCTAAAATTCATATGTTGAAAGCTAATTGCCAACGTGATGGTATTTGGAGGTAGGGTCCTTGGGAGGTGATGGGGTCATGAGGACAGAGCTCCTGTGAATGCAATTAATGTCCTTATAAAGAGGCCCAGAGGAGCTTGATCACCTCTTCCACCGGACAAAGGCACAGCCAGGAAGCACCATCTATGAACCAGAAAATGGACCCTCACCAGACACTGAGTCTGCTGCACCTTGATCTTGGATTTGCAGCTTCTAGAACTGTGAGGAATGAGTTTCTGTTGCTTATAAATCCCCTATCTAGAATTTTGTTATGGCAGCATAGCCAGCAAAGCCCCTCAAAACTGAGCAACCAGCCAGTAGTGCTCAGCATAGAGTCAGCACGTGAGTTGAAGCTTTCTTTCTTTTTTTTTTTTTGAGTTGGAGTCTCACTCTGTCGCCCAGACTGGAGTGCAGTGGCCGCTCCCGGCCACTGCAGCCTCGACCTGCTGGGCTCCGGCGATCCTTCCACCTCAGTCTTCCAAGTAGCCGGAATTACAGGCATGCGCTACCACACCCGCCTGATTTTTTGACTTATTGTAGAGATGAGGTCTTGCTGCCCAGGCGGGTCTCGAACCTGCGGGCTCAAGCAATCCACTCACCTCAGCCTCCCAAAGGCGCGGGATTACAGGCTGAGCCACCGAGCCCGGCTGAGTTGAAGCTTTCAAAGCTCTGAGCAAAACTGCCGGCTATGAGCCCAGATTTCCTGGGCCTGCTATTGGAAGGCTCACTGGTCCCAGGCCAGTGCTTACATACACAAGGAGGAAGGGGCCTGCAAATAATCGGTGCTCTCCCCTTCTCTCAGTATCCCTGAAACATCGACCACGCCCTAAGGGTGAACAGATTCCTTTTTTTTTTGAGTCTCACTCCGTCGCCCAGGTTGGAGTACAGTGGCATGCTCACGGCCACCCCAGCTGGGCTCCGTGATGCTTCCACCTCAGCCTTCCAAGTAGCTGGAACTACAGGTACCTGTTACCACGCCCGTCTAATTTTTTGATTTATTGTAGAGATGAGGTCTCACCACGCCGCCTGGGCTGGTCTCGAACCCGCAGGCTCAGGCAATCCACTCAGCCTTGGCCTCTCAATGCTGGGATTACAGGGTGAGCCATGGAACCTGGCCCAGATTTCTTTTTAAAGAGTATCGATCTTTCCCATCAGCTTCCTGGCCTAAGTTCCATCCTTCTCCTTAGATGATGTTCCATGCACAGCTGCCTTGAGCTTCATTTTCTCTCAGTGTCTCCCAAACTGTCTGTAATGAAAGACTAGTTTTGTTTTTTAGTTTCCAATTGATCTGAAACTGATTCTATAAAAAAGTACAAAAAAACCCCAACAGTTAGTTGGCAAAAAAAATATAATTTTACTTTTAAAATTAAATATATATGGTTGGGCGAAGTGGCTCATGCCTGTAATCCCAGCACTTTGGGAGGATGAGGCCGGAGGATTGTTGGAGCCCAGGAGTTCAAGACCAGCTTGGGCAACATAGTGAGACCATATCTCTATTTTAAAAAGGAAAAATAAAAATTAGCTGGGTAAAGTGGTATGTGGCTGTAATCCCAGCTATTTGGGAGGCTGAGGTGGGAGGTTCGCTTGAGCCCAGGAGGTTGAGGCTGCAGTGAGCCATGATTGTGCCACTGCACTCCAGCCTGGGTGACGGAGTGAGACGGTGACTCAAAAAAAGTGAGAAAAAAGCAACATAAAATTAAACATATAAATATATAAAATGTAAAAAAGAATGCAAGGCCAAATTTTTATCAACAGACGTAAAAACTTATTGGTCAAATTGCTATAAAAACTTGACAAAGCTTACTTTTAGTTTCAGTGCTCTGCATACTACACATTGGCAATGAATAGCTCACTGAATGTTTTTAGTTGTAGATAATCACCAGGAATTTCCAGTTAAAATCACAGGAATACAGCGGTCCTACAAAGATGGCTAATACTAAGAGTACTGTCAATATCAAGTATTTGACAGGTAGTGGAATGCCTGGACTCTCATATACATTGCTGGTGAATCCATAATTCAGTTCACTGCTTTGGAAAACTCCCTTGCGGTATTTATTCAAGCTAAACAGAAGGGTCCAATGACCCAGAGATTCTACTCCTGAGAAAACACCCACAAGAAATAGTGCTGTGGCCACCAAAATGTAGGTACAAGAATGGCTTATTACAGCACTATTGGGGGCAGTAGAGTAGATAAATGAATGGTAGTGTTATCACACAATGGGATAATAAGCACCAGTGAAAAAGGATAAACTAGTTTTATACGCACAACTGGGTGAGCCTCACAGCCGCAATGCTTGCTGAAAGGAATTCGACCCCACAAAAAGGCAACTATACAGTTCCATGAACATGAAGATCAGAAACAAGCAGAAGCAATCTCTGTTCGAGGAAACATTTCTAAATCTCAAGTTTGGGGAATCACTTTTCACTTTTTTCTAAGTACTGACTTTCTAAAACTACAAATATTTTCGAGCAATTTATTTTTACATGTTCATTTAAGTTGCTTCTCTTTATTTTATTTTATTTTTATTTTTTGAGTCAGTGTCTCACTCTGTTGCCCAGGCAGGAATACAGTGGCAGGATCACTGCTCACTGCAGACTCTGCCTCCTGGGCTCAGATGATCCTCCTGCTTCTGCCTCCCAAGTAGCTAGGACTACAGGTGCATGCCACCACACTCAGCTAATGATTTAATTTTTTTGTAGAAATTAGATCTCGCTACGTTGCCTGGACTGGACTTACTTTTTGAATAAATAGCATTTATTCACTCTGGAATCTTCAGAACTTGGTTTAAAAATGAAAAACAAAGCTCTTAGTCCATCAGCTGCTAAGTAGGGAATGTATTACTAAATTTAAAACAACTTATAGAGTGTCCTCTCACCCAGGGCATCTCAAACAATATGTGGTTTAGAACGAATGCTTTGTTTGTTTCCAGCTTTTCACAAATAGATATTTTTGGAAATCCAATAAAAGTGAAGTATGAGAAAAAGGAAATCTAAAGGGTCATGCAAAATGAAAATCCTATTTTTATTATTAGAATCAACAACATAAATTACATTTCAATAATATAGCCAGAAGAGAAAAAGAAAACCATAAAATTGTATCCATTATCCATTCATTCAGCTATTTAATGTAGAAAATTGAGATGCAATCACAATTTTTTAAAAATATGGAATGCTTCACAAATCTGTGTGTGCGTTTAAAAATTTTTTGTTCTGCAATCATGACCAAAAAAAGTTATAAAGAAAATAATGACTGCTCATGTGAAACATCTCTGTGAAAGTAAATGCACGTTTTTGGACATTTATATGCATATCAGTATTTAAAATGTTTAATATTTAAAAGTGAGCTTGCTGGCTGAGTTCGGTGGTTCAGCCTATAATCCCAGCACTTTGGGAGGCCGAGGCGAGTGGATTGCCTGAGCCCGCAGGTTCAAGACCAGCCCAGGCAATTTGGCGAGACCGCGTCTCTATGATAAAATAAAAAATTAGCCGGGTGTGGTAGCGCACGTCTGTAGTTCCGGCTACTCGGAAGGCTGGGGTGGAAGGATCGCCGGAGCCCAGCAGGTTGAGGCTGCAGTGGCCGGGAGCGGCCACTGCACTCCAGCCTTGGCAACAGAGTGAGATTCCAACTCAAAAAAAAAGTGAGCTTACTTCCTGCTTGCTAATTCAGCTGTTCTAGGTGAGATTGGTGGCAGCACTCCTTACAGAAGACAGGCTGAACTGCTTCTACTTTTTGTTTTCCTAGCATTCATAGCAGAAAAAACTGTGTTGCAGGGGTATGTTGAGAAAAATAGAAAAGAGACGTTAGTTCAACTTTAGCAAACTCTGGGTATTTATCCACTATTATCCAAAACAATTTATCTTTAATCTTTCATTAGTAGCCTGTATAAACAATTATTTTATAAATTTGGGACTAAATGTATCTTATCTTTGTATGAAAGAAACAGATTCTTCTAGACCCAAGCATTTTATTTATTTATTTATTTATTTAGTAAACAGAATGTCATTCTGTCTCCCAGGTTGGAGTGCAGTGGTGCAATCACGGCTTATTGCCACCTTGAATTCCTGGGTTCAAACAAATCCTCTTGCCTCAGCCTCCCAAGTAGCTGGGACCACGGGCACACATCACCATGCCTGGCTAATTTTTTGTAGTTTTTGTAGGGACAGGGCCACACTGTGTTGCCCAGACTCATCTCAGACATCGAGGCTAAAGCAATTCTCCCACCTTGGCCTCCCAAAGTGCTGGGATTACAGGCATGAGCCATTGCGCCTGGCTGTAGTTTCTAGTTTAAGTTTTGTGTAGAATTATGTGCCTGGTGACAGTGACAGTGACAGGACCTCACTCTGGCGTGGTTGCCCTAATTAAAAGCTCATCCTGTTTCCTTCATCAAGAAAGTCCTGCTGTGGAAATAAAACAACAATAACTCATCAGTGGAACTAAACAATGTGCTTAGTGAGGTAAGAAATACTATGGCCAATGTGTTAACAATTCAAAATTTTTTTCTTTATTATTTTACAATATAAATGCTGATCACAAACAGCTGTTGGGTATGGTGTGGTTACTGAGGGAAAAATTCTGTTGAGAATGTTTAAACTATTGACTGAATTTCTGGCATTTCTGCAAGGTAACAAACCAGTTTTCTGTTTTCTTTTTTTTTTTGAGTCAGAGTCACTCTGTTGCCCAGGCTGGAGTATACTGGCATGCTCACAGCCACTGCAGCCTCAACCTGCTGGGCTCAGGAGATCCTCGCGCCTCAACCTTTCAAGTGGAACCACAGGTGCATGCCACCTTGCCCAGCTAATTTTTTGATTTATTGTAGAGACAAGGTCTTGCCAAGTTGCCCAGGCTGGTCTCAAACCTCTGGGCTCAGGTAACCTCTCACCTCTGCCTTTCAAAGTGCTGGGATTATAGGAATGAGCCACTGCACCCAGCTACAAACCAGTTTAATAAGTATTAGAAAATATAAAAAAGGACGTCCATGTTTTCTTATTGTCTGATAACTTCATACTTTAATAAAATTAATACTTCATGCAAGGAAGGAAAGCAATATTTTTTTAATGACAGAAAGCAAATGGAAGGACAGAAATGGAAGTTAGAAACTTGCAATAGCATTGTTCCTATAAATTGTTATGACATTAACTTAATACTGTGCATGGAGTAGGTGATAACAGCTATTTCACACCTGTGTAAAGTTATCACCAGACAATTTGTAAATTTGTCAGTACATTTTGAATTTTAATTTCTACATGTCGGAAATTCTTGGCCAGGACTTCAAGACAAGCCTGGGCAACGTAGTGAGACCTCATCTCTACAAAAAGATACAAAAATTAACTGGGCATGGTGGCACACACCTGTAGTCCCAGCTACTCGGGAGGCTGAGGCAGAAGGATCACCTGAGCCCAGGAGGTCGAGGCTGTGGTGAGCCGTGACTGCGCCACTGCACTGCAGCCTGGGGAACAGAGTGAAACCCCGTCTTAAAAAAAGAAACTTTCACCAGGAGCCTAACATCGGTCGAGTGCCTGGAGTCCACAGAGGTGCAAAATTGCCCTCAAAGTAATTGTGTTCTCTCAATTTCTGTACTTAGCTCCCAGGCTCAGACAAACAGTTCACAGATCAGCTCTGTTGCAGACAACGCTGTGGGCGTCGCTGCTCCAAGCTGTTCATCATACTTGGATCAACTGCACCGGTGAGGTTTGGGACATCATAAAGGAAAGTGTGCACTAGCAAGTTAATTTTGACAATTGCCGCCGGTCTCTAGAGTTAACGAAATCAGAAGTGACAACATGGAACAGCATTTCTGCCACAAGGAAATACACTGAGAATATACTGGGCCCCAAGAATCTTCCTTTGTGCTATAGTTGTGGATACGGTATTGGCTTGTTAGATAACGTAGCTCTTGTATAGTTAACATAATAGTAGATTCTAAAATATAATGCAGCAAGAAAGAACTAGTCTTAAGAATGACAATATACTTCTTTCTTACCAGGAGATGGTGAGTGCTATGTTCTCCGAAGTCAATTTATTTGTGGAAAATAAAGCATTTTCTCTGCTATCATGTTATCTATCTTTTCTCACTTTCTCTTGCTCACTCAGTTTTAGCCACATTGACTCCCTTTCTATTTCTTCATCTGTTTTTCATTAATGTTTTTAGGAGGCAGGGTCTTGCTATGTTGCCCAAGTTGACCCCAAACTCCTAGGCTCAAGCGATCCTCTCGCCTTAGCCTCCCAAAGCCTGGGACAACAGATACTCACCACTGTGCCCAGTTTCTCCTCCTCATTTCTTGAGCTCTCCAACCTCTTGCTCATTCTATGCATTCCTGTTCCCTCCATCTGGAACACTCTCCCTTTAGTTCTCGAAGAAGGTCTTTGCTTCCCTTTCTCAGATTTCATTCAAATGTCCCTAGAAGGAGAACTTTAGCCCATGTCCAGTTTAAAGAAGTCACTTGGTCCTCTCACATCTCTTGTTCAAGTCACTGCAAAGCAGTTTTCATTGTTTCTGAGGACCCAAAAAAAGCCAGAATTATCTTTTGGAGGGTGGACCCCTTATAGACTTCCCCTGCTAGGTCAGTGTTCTAGGAACCCATTGGCATCAGTGTATCAGCCAGTGTTGTCGTAAGAGGCTGCATTCCCCTTCAGTTAGTTTTTTTGGAGATTCTTTTAACACATTTGCCCATTTCATGATGGGTGATTTATGAGTGCACCTGGTCACACCACACTGAGTGTTCAGCAGTTTTTTGACCAAAACCGGCATCAACCCCTGTGCCCTACAATCCCTATTCACCCTATCTTGCCCTAAGCAACTTTGTTTTGTTTCCCTAGATGAAAAAAGTCCTCAAAGGAAAACATTTTGCCAATGTAGAAGACATGAGACCAAAAAATAAAAAATAAAGCAGAAGCACTAAAAGGCATGAAAACGGATGCATTCAAAAACAGTTTGAGCAGTGGAAAAAGCATCTTGATGGGTGTATTGTATCAAACGGAAAGCACTTTGAAGGTGACTGAAGTTTAAACATGTAAGAATAAATCCCACATTTTTTTATAAATAACTTCCAGGGTTTTGGGGTCCCCGCTGTATGTTTCCGTGTCTGTCTTCATCCACCAGGACGGGGCTTCTTTGGAGAGTGACTTGGTCTTTCTCGCCCACTGCTATATCTTCCACACCTAGCACAGGGCCTAGTTAATGTTAGTGCTTGATAGTTATTTGCTGGGTGGTTGGAAGAATGAAGCTATAGCTTGAGTCCAAGCTTCATTCCTTTAGCACAAGTTGGGTTTCTGTGCTCATGTTGGGAGACACCAATGGGTGTCAGGATCACTGCTCATTGCTTACAGTCTACCTTGAGAAATGATAAACATATAAACCACAATAAATCAAATCAGTGTGAGGTCAGAGCCACAAGAGAGCTATAAATTAGTCTCGGCTCAGAGGAGAAAGAAATAACTTTTGACTTAACAGAATGATATAAATGATGAGAACAATTCAGATAGAGGGACACTTTGTATTTATTTTTTATTTTTATTTTTTGAGTTGGGGTCTCACTCTGTTGCCCAGGCTGGAGTGCAATGGCCTGATCATGCTTCACTGCAGCCTCGACCTCCTGGGCTTGGGCGATCCTTTCTCCTCAGCTGGAACTACAGCCATGCACCACAACACCGGGCTAATTTTTTCATTTTCCAGTGGAGATGAGGTCTTGTTGTGTTGCCCAGGCTGGTCTTGAACTCCTGGACTCAAGCAGTCCTCCCACCTCAGCCTTTCTAAGTGCTGGGATTTTAAGTATGAGCCACCGTGCTGGTCAAGGGGAGATTTTAAAGGCAAGACAAGAATGCCAGTGCATGCCTAAACTTGATCTACATGTCTGGGTTCCTGT
This sequence comes from Carlito syrichta, assembly GCF_000164805.1. NCBI lineage: Eukaryota > Metazoa > Chordata > Mammalia > Primates > Tarsiidae > Carlito > Carlito syrichta. The sequence goes on along the minus strand of NW_007253880.1, from coordinate 803,435 downwards.
GTGGAGCCCAGCCCAGGGTCTCGCAGACACAGAAATGTGGATGTCTGTAGAATAAAGCAGCAACCTGAACCCTCAGTTTCAATTTGTCTGAGCCTATTTAGAGCTATGTATATGTGCACTGGCATTCTGTTAACACGAATAGTAAGCACAGGGTCGCTCAGCTAGCTTCTGAGCAATCTTACCTGTGTGCCTTCCCTGTGTAGATAGTGTGTGGAATGTGGCATTTTCAGTCACCAAGTCTGTCCGTTCCCAAAGGCCAGCCTCCTCACCTACCAGCTAGTGTCCTTGGGCAATTTGCCTCGTTTTTCTAAAGCCTGTTTCCTCTTCTGTAAGACAGAATTAGCACCTTCTTTAAAGTATTTGGGGAGGATTACATGAAATAATTCACATAAGATATCTGGCATAAACTAAGCTTTCAACTAAAACAAATGCATAGATGTACTCTTAGTGTGGGCGTTGGGAGCACTTCGGTTGTTCATTAGTCTGCTAACATGACCAGACGCCTTAGCTCACACTTCTCGCTCATTCTAGGTCTAGGCATTCCTGTTCCCTCTATCTGGAACTCTTTGCCTTTAGTTCTTGAGGAAATGACTTTCTTCTCATGCTTAGATGCCATTCAATTGTTCCCTGAGGGAGGACTTTACCCATGTCCAGTTCAAGGAAGCCACTCCGTCTTCTCACATCTCTCATTCAAGTCTCTGCAAAGCATTTCTCATTGTTTCCGCAGGAGAACCTCCCCAAGAAAAGCCAGAATTACCTTTCGGAGGGCAGGTGTACAGGCCCCACCACTAGGTGAGTGTTCTAGGAACTCATTGGCATCAGTGTATCAGTTAGTGTTGCTATGAGAGGCTGCGTTCAGCTTCAGTGAAAAAAAAAATTTTTTGGAGATTGTTTCAACGCATTTGCCCATTTCACGATGGGTAATTTAGGAGCACACCTATCCACGCTGCGCTGAGTGTTCAACAATTTTTGATCAAAAATAGCATGACCCCCATGACTCACCCATCCTGCTTATCAGATCTCACCCTGAATGACTTTTTTGGCCTCCTCCATTTGCATCTGTAAACCTACGACTTGTGGAGGCTGAGGCAAGAGGATTGACTGAGCCCAGGAATTCTCTTATTTATTTATTCATTTATCTGTTTGTTTATTTATGTATTTATTTAGGCCAGGGTTTTATTCTGTTGCCCAAGCTGGAGTGCCCTGACATGATCCTGGCTCATCTCAGCCTCCAAATCCTGGGCTCAAGCAATGTTCCTGTATCAGCCTCCTGAGTAGCTAGGACTAAGGGTGCATACTGCCACACCCAAGTATTTTAAAAAAAACAAAACAACTTTGTAGAGACAAAGTCTCACTATGTTTCCCAAGCTGGTCTCAAACTCCTGGACTCAAGTGATCCCCCTGTTTCACCTTTCCAAAGTGGAATTATAAGGTATGAGTCTATAATGCTGGGATTATAGGCATGAGCTACTGCACCCGGCCCAAACCCAAGAGTTTGAGACCAGCCTAGGAAACATAGTGAAAAATAAAAAATTAGCTGGGTGTGGTGGTGCATGCCTATAGTCCCAACTCCTCAGGAGGGTAAGATGGAAGGATTGCCTAAGCCCAGGAGTTTGAGACCTCTGTGAGCCGTGACTGTGCCATGGTACTCCAGCCTGGGTGACAAAATGAGACCTCAACTAAAAA
>NW_007253880.1:795038-801288 GCF_000164805.1 Carlito syrichta | reverse complement strand
CCCGCGGGCTCAGGCAATCCACTCACCTCAGCCTCCCAAAGGCGTGGGATTACAAGCTGAGCCACCGAGCCCGGCTTATTTAACAAATATTAATTGAGCATCTGTTATGTGCCAGGCACTATTCTAGGAACTGGGGATAGAGCTGTCAACAAAAAAGACAAGAATTTCTGCCTTTAAGGAGCTGGTAGTAGGAGAAGTCAATGATAAAAATATAAATCTGTGAAACACATAGTAGATGGAGTGATGATGAGTGTTGGGGAGAAAAATAAAGCAGTGCAGTTGGGGAAGTTCGTGAAGAAAGGGAGGGCAAAAGTTACATAAGCCAGCCTAGGCAAAATGACCAGACCTTGTCTCTAAGAAAAAAATTTAAAAATGAGCCAGGCATAGTGGCATGTGCCTGTAGTTCCAGCTACTCAGGAGGCTGAGGCTGGAGGATTGCCTGAGCCCAAGAAGTGGAGGCTACAGTGAGCTGTGATCATGCCACTGCACTCTATCCCGGGTGAGGGGTGAGTCCCCAACTCAAAAAGAAAAAACATAAACAAACATACATAAACATTCAGGGGAAAGCAAACCAGGAAAAGACACTGGATGAAAAGCCCAGAGACACCATCACTCCTGGCTTGCTCAGGCACTGCCAGGAGCTGATTCCAAGTGAGTGTGAGACAGGATGGTGATAGATCTGGGGGAGGGGGTGGTGCCCCAGAAGCTCGGTGGAGTTAGGATTTAAGGAGCAGAGAGTAGCTCCCATCGAGTGCTGCTGACAGGTATGTTAGGATGGGGCTGGGCATGGGCTGTTAAGAATTAACTGGGTGGTCATTGGTGACCTAGACAGGAGAGGGTTTGATGGCAGGGTGGAATGAAGGGCTGATTCCAGTGGGTTCAAGATATAGCAGTCAGACACCTTGACTATGAAAGCCTTTTTCATGGAGCTTTGCTTTAGAAGGAAGGAGAACTTCCAGGTGTGAATGTGCGCCTGTGGTCCCGGCTTCCCAGGAGGCTGAGGTGGGAGGATGATTTGAGACCAGGAGATCAAGGCTGTGAACTACAATCGTGTCACTGCAGTCCATCCTAGGTGATATAGCGAGGTCCTATCTCTTAAAAGAAAAATAAATTAAAACAAAGGGAAGGAGAAAATTAAGGGAGTGGCTGGAGAGAAAGAGAGTTGGGGGGTGGTGTGCATGGGTGCATAAAAACAGCATGTTTGCATAGGATGGGCTCCATGGATTTGGGGAGAACATTGGACAATAAAGGATAAAGAAGAATTCTTGGAACAAAGTCCTTGAGTAGATGAGAGGGGATGGAGGACAGTGGCCAAGCGGCAGAGGTGTTTCTGGTTGCAGCAGAAGGGAAGGGCTTGCGTGGCCATAGACAGGTGTGTTGATGCAGGGCAAGTTCTCTTCTGATAGCTTGTAATTTCTCAGTGATTTTGAGAGCAAGATCCAGCAAGTGAGCCCGAGTGAGGGGCCACTGCGGGGCTGAGGAGGCAGAAGGTCAGAATAATCGTCTGGAGGAGTGAAGGGCAGAGCCATCCTAGAAGATTCTCTTGTGGTAATTGTTGTTTAAAGTGAGGCCAGGCTGTACATGGTGGCTCATGCCTGTAATCCCAGCACTTTGAGAAACACAGACGGCCAAGACCAACTTGGGCAGCATAGCCAGATCCCATCATTTAAAAAACAATGAGCTGGGTTTGGTGGTATACACCTTTATTCCCAGTTACTTGAGAGGCTGAGGTGAGAGGATCACTTGAGACAGGAGTTCAAGGCTGCAGTGAGCTATGATCCCACCACTGCACTCCAGCTTGAGCAACAGAGTGAGACTCTGTCTCTAAATATAAATAAAGTGAGCTGGGCTCCGTGGCTCAGCCTGTAATCCCGCGCCTTTGGGAGGCAGAGATAAGTGGATTGCCTGAGCCCGCGGGTTCGAGACCCGCCTGGGCAGCGAGACCTCATCTCTACAATAAATCAAAAAATCAGCCGGGCGTGGTAGCGCGCGCCTGTAATTCCGGCCACTTGGAAGGCTGAGGCAGAAGGATCGCCGGAGCATAGCAGGTTGAGGCTGCAGTGGCCGGGAGCGGCCACTGCACTCCAGTCTGGGTGACAGAGTGAGACTCCAACTCAAAAAAAAAAAAAAAAAGTGAGAGCAATCACGGGGACACGTTTTCCATCCCTGTTCAGCTGCACCTAAAATATGCATATACAAAGGGGTGTCACTGAAGAAAGAGCAGATACTTGAATTTGATATAAATAAGAAATGACAAGATTCTCAAGGGAAAAAAGATCAGTTTGAGATATGATTTTTAGTGTTAATGGGCTATTAATATCAACAAGAGCTGGAGGGCAGTAGCTCACATATTCAGAATTTGGACATTTTATTAAAAGTTCAGCGGGGAGAAATTTCCCTCCTATTAAATGAAAAATGTTCATTATTCGTATCACCTGCTAATAGAAAATGTTAATGAATGTTCTGGGTGCGTGAACTTGATTTAGATCATTTAGCTCTTTTATTAATCCCTAACATATGATTGATGGATTTTTTCCCCAAATAATTTGCATGTGAATCTCATCCAATAGTGTAAAATGCTTTTCATACATAATTTGGTGATTAAAATAATCCCATAGGGGAGGCAGCTACCTGCCTCCTGTCAGAAATTATCTCAATTTGAGAAAAATAAATACAAGATTTTTTTTAGAAGCTGAGTTACACACCAAGGGTCACATGGCTATTTAGTGTCAAATCTGGAATCTGAAACTTGTTCAAAAGAGTCATCTCTCAGTCTCTGATAGGTGCAGGTAAGGAAAAGGGAATGAACTTCAGAAGACAGAGGTCATAGGGCACTCAGTCATGCACAATTCATAATTGCAAAGATGTAGAGTCAACCTAAATGCCCATCAACCAATCAGTGGATAATGAAAATGTGTTACATATACACCGTGGAATGTAACTCAGCCATCAATAATAATGAAATCATGTCTTTTGCTGCAACTTGGATGGAATTGGAGAACATCACCCTACGTGAGCTAATGCAGGAACAGAAAATCAAGCACTGCGTATTCTTACTTGTTAGTGGGAGCTAAACTAAGGATCTACAAAGGCACAGAGAATGGTGTAATAATGGACATTAGAGACTCAGAAGGGGGAGGGGGAAAAGGGAGAGGGACAAAAAAATCAACTGTGGAATTACATAGGTAGAAGTGGTAAGTGGTACACTTAACTCCAGACTTCTTTACCACTATTCATTGCAACCGTGTAACCACAAACTATTTATACTCTCTAAAGCTATTGAAATAAAGGACAAAAAAAGAAAAATTAAGGCACCCAGACTCCATAAAATTAGAACATCTGTGTCTGGCTGTCCTTGAACTATAGTCTTCTACCAGTGACCCACCAGCCTCACCAGCTTTTCTCTGCTAACCCAGTTGTTATGGTGTTCCAACATCAGGTGGTAGCTAGAGTCATGATGGTCAGAAGCCTGGACTCAAACCTGGACCTCTGACTACAGCAATTGGACACCTTAGGATCCCATCTGGACCTGAGTTTGCTGACCACCTGCCTCAGGATGCAGCTTCCCCTGATTCCTTACTACTTAAAATACTAACTTTTTTTCTGGGCATGTGGCTGCCTGGGGAATAACAAATACATTTCTGTGTTTCTTTGCATCCAGGTGAGCCAATATTACTAAGTGTTAACCAATGAAATATAAGCAAAAAGATATGGAAACTTTCAGAAAACCTCCTGAAAAGGCAGCTGCATCTCCCTTTTTTCTTCTTCATCTCCATCTGGCTGCTTGAAAAGATACTGTGATGGATTGCCAACTTTGGTCATGAGGTTGAGGGGTCCACACCCTAGGGATGATAGAATGGTGAGCTGAAAGTTTCCTGGAAGCTCACTAGCAACTTTGTAGGGCCACCATCCAGCCCTAGACCACTTATCTCTGGTCTTTGTTTTCAAATAAGAGAAATAACCTTCTACCTTCAATAAGCCATTGTGCGTTAGTGTGTGTGTATGTGTGTGTGTTTGTGTGTGTGTGTGTGTGTGTGTGTGTGTGTGTGTATGTGTGTGTTTAACATGTAAAACCAGCTAACAAATATTCCAACTCTTGAAAGAGATGCAGGAGTAAAGTCACCAGTGGCAAATGTAGAAAATCTGGGAAGAAAAGAACACACCCAATTGTACTATTGTTGTACCCTTTCTGATCTCATCATTTCACTGGCATTCTACTTCCTCATAGCCTGTGTTCATGAACACCACCTTAACAAACTACCATAGGCCTATTTTGTGGATCTGAAATTAATAAGAAATTAATTTGCTTTTCTATCTTCCCCACCAAGCTATAGTAAGTTGGTGGTCTCAAACTCTGGTCCATGAACCATCTGCATCAGAATCTCCTTGGGAGGTTAAGTAGAGCCCTCTACCCAAACCCAGACCTATCAAACAGAATGCTTCCAGTAAGTCACAGGAAGCTGTATGTTTAACATGACCTCCCCCCAACCTGTATGCCCACTCAAGTTGAAGACTACCCCTTCAATCTATGTGTGCCTCCTTACTTTTTTGCCTTTAGAAATGATTTGTCTTTGTTTTTCACAACTATATTCCCCAGTGCTTTACCCTTAGTGGACCATAAATGTGCAAGGGAATAAACAAATCCTATATTTGTACTTGTGAGTTTTCATTTGTACACTGTTGTCATCTACACTATCGTGGTCAAATCTCATATCAATTCTTTGAGGTAGCAGGTCAGAGGGCAGGGGTTATTGTTCTTGTTTAACAGAGACCAAAACAGATCTGAGATGATAAGTGGTCTTTTTTCTTTTTTTAATTAGTATTTTAGAGTTTGTAAAGCTCTAAGATTTAGACTCACTCAAAGGTCAAAGCTCTGTCATCCACACCTGGTGATCCTGGGCAATCTAGAATATGCATTCATCTGAAGATCAAAAATTGCTTTATTCTGAGTATTCATTCATCTTCATAATACAAATAATCATCTTATATACGTTCATAACCAACCACAAAAGCAATACTACAAGCGATTCATTATCTTTGCTATCAATAACCAATGTCACATTGAGTGAAAAATTTTGTCATTGATATTGCAAGGAGATAGGACCTAGAAACTTGCAAAGTGTAATTCCACATTTCAGTTCAAGTCAACACAAATGTGTTGAACTCCTACTAAGTGCTAGGTGTTGTATTAGATAGTGGGTCACAAAAACAAAATGAACAAATGTAGCTCCTACATTAAGGATGGGCAATTCTGGGTGTCTGAGAACAAAGGGCTATGTCAGGCAGAATGCCACAGCTATGACTCACATGTCAGAGTCCTCGAAATGGAAGATGGGAAAGATTTGCTTATGGAGGGATTTGCAGTGCTGGCATCTAGGTGTCACCCTGGTGATGAGCTACAAAGCACTCTTGTGATTTCAACTGTAGCCTCACAGCGGGGATCATTATTAATGTGCTTCAAATGCATAAACCTTGAAAATATACATCTCACTTCAGAAGCAGATGTTGTTTAGAATTGGGTTTTCAAAACTTGCTGTATAGAAGCACTTCTAATAGCTGAATCCCTCACTGCCAAAGAAACCACACAGGAAGTCACAGACAGATGGCAATGACAGAAGCTCTAGGGAGCACATAATGATATTCCATATGGCATATTGTGTGGGGCCTCATAAAAGAGATTTTTACATCCAGAAATGAATTCACCAGCAATCACATAGAAATTTAATCTTCTTTTGTGACCTTCACGGTAGTCCAGGAGTCCACTGCAGATCAGCACATATTGTAGCAAGAGTAAGTGTGACAGAGATAGGGAGAACAAACACAAGGTTAAACCAAGATGAAATTCAAATCAAGCAATCAGCAATACAGTGATAAAGCTTTGGCTGGACATGGCGGCTCACATATGTAATCTCAGCACTTTGGGAGGAGGCCAAGGCAGGAAGATTGCTTGAACCCAGGAGTTCAAGACCAGCCTAGGCAATATCTGAGATTTCATCTCTAAAAAAAGAAACAACCAAACAAAAAGGCAAAAAATTAGTTGGAAGTAGTGGTGCATACCTCAGCTATTTGGGAGGCTGAGGCGGGAGGATTGTCTGAGCACAGGAGGTCGAGGCTGAGGCGAGCCATGATCATGCCACCACACTCCAGCCCAGGTGACAGAGTGAGATCCCCCAACTCAAAAAAAGTATTAGCCAGGCTCGGTAGCTCAGCCTGTAATCCTGAGCCTTTGGGAGGCTGAGGTGAGTGGATT
>NW_007253880.1:757173-794882 GCF_000164805.1 Carlito syrichta | reverse complement strand
CCCAGCAGTTCGAGGCTGCGGTGGCTGGGAGCGGCCACTGCACTCCAGTCTGGGCGACAGTGAGACTCCAACTCAAAAAAAAATTTTTTAAAAGTTAGTAGACCTAAATCACAGATCATAGTGCCAGCTATTGGTTGGAGGAATGTTGAGGTTTTCCATGAACAGAGTTAGAATTTTAACATGGGAGCAATATTCTAAGGGGTGAACACACTATAGCTTACAGCCCAAACAGGACCCACTACCTACTTTTTTGTTTGTTTGCTTTTTGTTTTTTGCAATCTGCAAGCTAAGAATAGATTTTACATTTTTAAAGGGTTGAAGAATGTCAAAAGAAGAATTATTTCAAGACATAAAAATTATATGAAACTCAAAGTTCTATTGGAACTTCCAAAACTTTTAATAAAGTTTTACTGAAAAGTAGTCATGCTCATTTGTTTTTGTCTTGTCTAAGCTGTTTTTTTGCTGCAACAGCGGAGTTGAGTATTGAGACAGAGACAGTCTGACCTGTGAAGCTTAACATATTTACTATCTGTCTTTTACAGAAAAAGCTTTCTGGCCCTGTTCTAGCTCAAATGAAACAATTTAAAAATGAGAAACTGAGGACTACTATGTAGGGCTTAGCCACAAAAATAACATCTTCATGGAATGAGAGCTGCCAGAGGCTGGGAGAGGGGTGAGTTAATGGGTAATAGCACACAGACAGAAGAAACACATTCTAGTATTCAATAGCAGAGCAGGGTGACTACAGTCAACAATTTCATATATTTCAAAATAGTTAGGCAAGAAGATATGAAATGTTTCCAACACAGATAAATTCAAGGCAGTGGATTTCCTAAGTACTCTGACTTGAGCATTGCATGTTCTATGCATGTATCAAAACATCACATGTACCCCATAAATATGTACAAATGTTATGTATCAATTTAAAAAATAGGTTATTCAGCACTAAGGACTATGTACTCACAGCAAAGATTTGTTGTCTTGATTTGGTTAGGATTCCTTAGTGCATGTGATTACCTTAACGCTTGCCCGATTTTCTATCTTGATTGGATTATAAACTCTGTCAGTGTGGGGGCTGGGTCCACCATACTCACTTTGATATCCACCCCAGTATCCCGAAACTCATATGTATTTGATGAGTTTCATGGTCTCCTTCAAATTCCTCTTTAGTACTCAAGGATGCTCACCCCAACATTAAAATTTTTTTCTCAGTATATTATAATCTAAATGTTTCCCCCAATTCGTGTGTTTAAACTTGATCATTAATGTGATGATTAATACTTAATGTAATAATTAATGTAAGTAATGGCAATAGTAAATGCAGGTAAGCATAGGTGAGGTTTTTAGTAGATGATTAGGTCATAAGGGTGGGTGCCTTGGTGGATGGAATTGAAACCCTTCTCAAGTGCTTGAGTAGATTCATTGTTTCACCCCTCCTGCCATGTTTGTTCCCTCTGGAGAATGTAGCTACAAGACATCATCTTGAAAGCAGAGAGCAAGCCTCACCAGATACTGAGCCTACCAGTGCCTTGATCTTGGACTTCCCATCCTCCAGGACTCTGAGAAATACATTTTTGAACTTCATAAATTATCCACTTTGCAGTATTTGTTATGGCAGCACAAATGGATAAGACACAGTATAATGTAAGTTTTTACATCAATAGATAATCAATAGTTTAACATGGTACCAAATTACAAATGCACAAAAAGGGGTACGATAGGCCTGGCATAGTGGCTCATGCCTATAATTCCACTACTTTGGGAGGCTGAGGTGAGAGAATTGCCTGAGCCTATGGGTTCGAGACTAGCCTGGGCAGCTTGGTAAGACCTCATCTCTACAATTAAAAAAAAAATAATTAGCTGGGTGTGGTGGCGTGTGCTTGTAGTTCCAGCTACTTGAAAGGCTGAGGTAGAAGGATCACTTGAGCCCAGCCGGTCGAGGCTGTGGCAGCCATGGGCGTGCCATTGCACTCCAGCCTGGGAGACAGAGTGAGACTCCAACTCAAAGAAAAAAAAAAGGTGTACAATAGGAAGAGAAGTGCCTTTTTTTTTTTTGAGTTGGAGTCTCACTCTGTCATCCAGACTGGAGTACAGTGGCCGCTCCCGGCCACTGCAGCCTCGATCTGCTGGACTCTGGCGATCTTTCTGCCTCAGCCTTCCAAGTAGCCGGAACTACAGGCACGTGCTACCACGCCTGGCTAATTTTTGACTTATTGTAGGGATGAGTTCTCACCAAGTTGCCCAGGTGGGTCTCGAACCCGCAGGCTCAGGCAATCCACTCACCTCAGCCTCCCAAAGCGCTGGGATTACAGGTTGAGCCACCGAGCCCGGCTAGGAAGTGCCCTTTCATCCAATCCCCCAACCATACAATTTTCACTTCCCAAGAAAAAGACCACTATTGATTCCTTGTGTCTCCTTCCATGCAGAAATAAGCAAATATACATTCTGTATTTTAATCCAATGTTGGAATATCATACATACAGCTTGGTACCTTGTTTTGTCACTGAGAATACATTTTATACCAAAATACAGCGCGGCCATCAAATCTAAAACCATTGGGAATACATTTTTTAAAAGATAGCTTATAAATATATAATATATGACAAAATAACCCATCTATGTCTTCAGACTCTTCAGTCAGGTAGTGTGTGTATCGAGATAAAACTCTTAGATGCGTTTTTCATCTCCCTCAACAGCTTCCTTCTTTTTCTCTGTCCAGTGCTCCTCCAGCACCCGGTTGCCCTTCTGCTTTTGGTCCTGGATGAAGCAACACACTACAAAGTCCCCACTTCCTGCATGCTGCTAAGGGGCCAGGTGACATCATGTAGATCTTGACCAATTGGAAACAGGAGACAGCAAGAGTCAAGCAGTTGAGGTTCCCCTCCTTTCTATCTTCCTTGGACTACTCTGAGATGCATCCGAGATACCTGCGACCCCGCAGCTGAGTGCAACCATTGTCTCTTTACAGGGTGTTTATCTAGTCCGTGAGGTAACACATTGCATTACAACTTGTCATGATTCACTTCCCTGTTGCCTCACCCTTGTCACTCTGGCTTGTACCTTCCAAATACTGTTAACTTTGCTTACTGGACAACTTGATCTTGGACACTGTAGATTTGCTCCTATTCTTTTAAAATAGCCGCATAGTTTTGCAAGGATGAATGCACAAAATGTATTTCACCAGTCCTCTACTGGGGGACATTTAGGTCATCTTCAATTTTTTGTGGGCATGAATATTTAAAATACTCACTGATCTGGGGCCTCTATGGTTTTATATCATCTCTTACATGGTGGTATCACAGTGCTACTGAATAAGTATTTTTATCCTAAAAAAAGGAAACACTTTGCCAGGATCTGGCACTCGTTCTTCCATGAGGATTCACTTTCTGCTTCTTATTTGTAAATTTCACAGGCTGGTGATTCTGAGTGACTTGTAATTTCCAGAGCTCTCCTCAACCCTGTCTTACACAGCTTGTCCTCTCTGCCTGGAATGCCCTCCTGCAGACTATCTGTCTGGCAAACTCCTATCAGGCTTTAAGCCAGTGTCCACATATCCTCCACAAATCTTTCTCCAGTCCCCTCTGGGCAGAGATGTATTTTTTCATGATTTAACAGTACTCTGAATGTGTGACCATTGTATCACTGAATTCACTCTGAATGTGTGACCAAGTGATCATGTTGGATTTCGATCATTTGTTTGTATGCCTTTTTCTCCACTGGCCCATAAGTTCTCGGTGGAGAGAAATAACATTTTTTTTTTACCTTTTTAACTCCAAGATTATAAATAATCAACAGCTATGTCATATTTGCCTCTAAGGACATCAACAGTCAAGTTTAAGAGGATCTGAGGCCCTTTTTTATAAACAGCTACAATCCATACAGTAAATCTTTTACCCTATAAATTTATCCCTCCAGAAAGAGAGTATGTATTCCTAAGGAAAGAATCAGTGAAGTCAGTTAGCTTGCTGCTTACTAATGTGGTATCTTGCACAAGTCACTCCAACTTTGTGAGCTTCAGTTTCGTCACTGGTCAAGTGGCTGTCATAATACTGACCTCATGGGCTTGGCTTTAAGGACTAAATGGAATATCACATGTAAGGATATTGCCTTTCTTGCATCTGGAACAGGAAGGAGACTAGAAAAGAGTTTGTTCTCTTATCCTTCCCCTTTCTCCACTGCTCTCTTTTTAGGATTATATCACTGTGTAGTAAACTGTGTGGTCTTTTTGCATTTCAAAAGAGTGTTGAGATCTATAATGACAGTATCATCAAACACTTCATAGAGAACTTACTATGTGGCAAGCAGTATTTTATGTGTTCTACATATGTTGGCTTCATTAACAAAATTTAGTAGAGCCATGCCTTGGGAGTGTTACTCTCTGATAGTCTGGATTAATTCTCAAAGTACTGATATGAGAAACTATTTCTTAGATTATCTTGGGTCCCAGTGATGACATACGAGATGAGAAATGCCCCATAAGCACATAAACAATGCTGTTTTCACCTAAATAGAGACTAAGTATATACTTTATGGAATCAGAAAAGCTACAATTACCCAAAAAAAAGTATTTGAAAAAGGTGATACTATTATATATTTTTAAAAATAATTGAATTGGGTATAGTCATGGGGAAGCTTTGGTAGTTATAAGTTGGACTTTTTATTTTAAATTATTTGGGGCAGGGTGGGAGAGAGAAAGAACAACATCAAAATCTGCTCGGTGCTTAGAACTTCCAGTGCTGTTAATTGGCCCCACCCATCACCATCCTCAAAAATTTCTCAAGTTGCATTTGAAGATAAAGAGCTGAGAGTGAATCCCAAGCCAGGCCTTCATTCCAGAGCCTGGAAGTTTCCTTCAGAATACAGGAAAACCATATTTCTGATGTGGTACCAGCAGCATCTGCTAGATCTGCTGTAATAGGCATAGCTAGAGCTTGTTTCTTGCAAAACCAGGAAGTTTGTGGTTTTCCTAAGTCCTATTTCTCTTCTTCTTGCAGCCATTTCATTGCTTGCTTGTTGCAGTTTGTTGGCAACAACCAGCCAGCTCACTGCCCAACAACCAGCCATCTCATTATCCAACAACCAGCAATCTCATCACCCAACAAAGAACTATCTCACTACCCAACAACCAGGCATTGCACTGCTCAAAAACCAGCCATCTCACTACCCAACCACCAGCCATCTCACTACCCAACAAAGAACCACTGCACTGCCCAACAACCAGCCATTGTTCTTCCCAACAACCAACCGTCTCACTACCCAACAACCAACCATCGCACTGCCCAACAATCAGCCATAACTTTTCCCAACAACCAGTCATTACACTACCCAACAACCAGCCATTGTTCTTCCCAACAAACAGTCATTGCGCTATCGAAAAACCAACAATTGCACTACCCAACAGCCAGCCATCTAATTACCCAATAACCAGTCATTGCTCTTCCCAACAAAGTCATTGCATTACCCAACAGCTAGCCTTCTCAGTACCAACAAACAGCCATCTCACTACCCAACAATTAGCCATCACACTACCCATCAACCAGTCATCCACTTTCCAACAACAAGTCATTGCACTACCCAATAACTGCTGCCCTGACCTCCTGAGCTCAAGTGATCTCCTGACCCAGCCTCCTGAGTAGCTAGGACTACATGTGCATGACATCATGCCAGGCTAATTTTTTAAAAATGCTTTTGTAGAGGTGGGATCTCACTATGTTGCTCAGGCTGATCTCAAATTCCTGGCCTCTAGGGATCCTCCTGCCTCAGCTTCCCAAAGTGCTGGGATTACAGATGTGAGCCACTGTGCCTGGCGTCTAGTTTTTAATATCTTATTTGAGACATATTTTTCTAAAAGTTACCTAAGGCTATGGGAATAGGAATTTTCTTTTCTTTTTTTTTTTCGAGTTGGAGTCTCACTCTGTCACCCAGACTGGAGTGCAGTGGCCGCTCTTGGCCACCACATCCTCGACCTGCTGGGCTCCGGCAATCCTTCCGCCTCAGCCTTCCAAGGAATTTTCTAAAAAGCAGAAGCACCTCCTTTTGGGAGCGATATGGTCTCACATCTCATCTTCTCCCTGCAGATGTGCTCCCCTGTCCTCCCCAGATCATCTTCTTCCATACTCAGGTGTTTCCTGCTCCTTTCAAATTCTAACTTGCATATGTCATCGAGTTATCAAGTTGTCAATCTGAGTTCTAGTTCTGTAATCCTTTTTGGTTCCAGAGTGCAACAACAACCAACTACAGTCATTTGTACCCCTCACCTCAACTTCCTAAGAAAAAACTCTAATGAAGTGCTAACAAGCCAATTAATTGACTTCCCAGGGGTCAGGTGGCCACCCCAAACCAATTCATTGGCTCTCCCAATCAACAGTGACTATGCAAAAGGTCATGTGACACACACAGGAGTGTCTCTAATCCTGTCCCTTTAACAGCATAGCAGGTCTCTATTATTAGGACAAATAGAAGGACTGCACTAGGTATCATTTAGTGACATGCTAGTAAAACATTAACAAGATTCTCATGTTTTTATAGGACATCAATGGACATAAACTTACAATTACATATTGTATCCTGATTAAAGGAAAAGGTATTGCGTGTACTAAGGGCACAGTAGACAAAAAATGACCTCCTAAAGATGTCCACGTCTCAATTCCTGGAGCCTGTGAATAGCAAAAGTTCAAAAGCTACCATGGAAGTTTTAAAACATGACCCCAAATTCATGACAATCTTCCCTCAAGGAGTCTTTTGGTTGGGTGCAGTGGTCATGTCTGTAATTCCAGCACTTTGGGAGGCCGAGGTGGGAGAATTGCTTGAGCCCAGGGGTTCAAGACCAACCTGGGCAACATAGCAAAACATGATTTCTATAATAAATCAAATTATTAGACTGGTGTGGTGGCTTGCACATGTAGACCCAGCTACTTGGGAGGCTGAAGCAGGAGGACTGCTTGAGCTCAGGAGGTCAGGGCTGTGGCGTACCATGATTGTGCCACTACACCCAAGCCTGGGCAACAGAGTGAAACTCTCACTCAAAAAAACAAACAAAAACAAAGTCTTTGAAGAGGGGAATGCATGGAGACCATCAAACCTCCAAAAGTCTGCCATTCCTACAATTACATATTGTATCCTGATTAAGCGGTAGGAGGAAGAGTCATGGAATGAGAAATCAGGATTCCTTGATATGGGCAGTGAGTGAGCTAGGTATTTGGAAGTTTCATGTGCGGGACCCTGATTATTCTTGGCGATTCATAGGGCTGTCCCTGCTTCCTCCATCGTGTCATGTAGCTCCTGCTTCCTGGGACACTTTCTACCCTTGCTCTGACCAAGTTGACCATTGGCAAGTTGACTGCTGCCCCAGCGAGTTCTCTGACTTCCTCATCCACAAACCTTCCCAGCTACTGCATCGACTCCTTCTCTGCCTTCAGCTCGGCCATCTTTTTTCTTCTGCGCCTACAGTGGGAGACCAGGAAGCACAGGTGAGCTATAGAGATTCGTGTACACAGCAGTGCACCATGGCAGTACAGTTTGCGTATCATTTACTAGAAAGTAAATTTAGCGCCGAGTACAATTGTGTATTTGTTTCTTAAAACAAGTGTATCTTGAAGACATTGAAGACTTTAAAATTAGAGTGCTGTCTTTTACATATGCATACTCACATATGGTTTTTATATAATGATTCTCTTCAGAAGAATGTCATTCACTGTATTATTATTATTATTTTCTTTTTGACAGGTGTCTCTGGCTTAGTCTCCACCACCCAGTTAACCATTAAAAGACATTCTTGCTGTGGCTTATTAAAAGATCCAATAGCAAGTTTTGGTGTGGTGGCTTACACCTGTCATTCCTGCATTTTGGGAGGATGAGGCAAGAGGATAGCTTGAGCCAGGAGTTTGAGACCAGCCTAGGCAACATAGACTTTGTCTCTACAAAAAAAATCCAAATATTAACCAGGCATGGTGGCATGTGCCTGTAGTCCCAGCTGCTTGGGAGGCTAAGGAGGCAGGATGTCAAGGCTGCGGTGAGCCAAGATCATGCTACTGCACTTTAGCCTGGGCAACAAAATGAGACCCCATCTCAAAAAAAAAAAAAATCCAATAGTTTCAAAGTTTAAGACGTTTCCCTCTGTGCCTACTGAACTCAGTGAGGGCAGAGGATAATGGGAATGTGGCCAGGGTCACGAACATTTGACACTGCTGCCTCCTAATCACCCTTGGCACTGCTGGCTCTGCCTGGCTCTTTGTCAGATGACAATTTGTCATTTACCCCAAAGAATCAGGAGACTGAATGGCTGAGCATGCAAACCATCACCACACCAAAGACGAACTCAGCCCCTGGGTAACTTGGCACCTTTCATGAGCATCTGTTTTGGTTGTGGGAGCCTAGAATTTGACAGAAACCCTTTCCCTTCACTTTGCTTTTGCCTGTGCTATTGGCCTGCATCGATTTTACCTCTTGGCTTGTTCAGTGCCTGCACTTTGAGCCCTCTTGTTTTACTTTGTCATTTTCATGGCAATTATAATGGAGCTTCATAAATTTTACTCCTTGGATCCTGTGGACTTTTGGATGTTGTCTCTCTGTTTGAGGTTAGTTCTTTAGAGGCTTCGTCCACATACATTTCTTCCTTTGGGAATTGTTTTGGAATTTCTCTGGAAACCATGCACTGAGTCAGAATGAAACCATCTGAGAAAATCTCTCTAAGTTGAATATGGTCAGAGAGCTAATACGTGTAAGGGGAGTGCTTGAGGAACAAAGTGGATTGCTGCTCAGCAAAGCACTTACTCGCTCTGCTGAGTGGACTAGGTAGGCTGATGACAAAACCAGAATTGCTTGGGGATTTTTCTTTTCTTTTTTTTTTGAGTTGGAGTCTCACTCTGTCACCCAGACTGGAGTGCAGTGGCAGCTCCCGGCCACCGCAGCCTCGACCTGCTGGGCTCCGGAGATCCTTCCGCCTCAGCCTTCCGAGTAGCTGGAATTATAGGCATGCGCTACCATGCTCGGCTGATTTTTTGATTTATTGTAGAGATGAGGTCTCCCTGCCCAGGCGGGTCTCGAACCCATGGGCTCAGGCAATCCACTCACCTCAGCCTCCCAAAGGCGCGGGATTACAGGCTGAGCCACCGAGCCCGGCTCTTTTCTTTTTTTTTTAAGTTGGAGTCATTCTGTTGCCCAGGCTGGAGTGCAGTGGCATGCTCACAGCCACCCAGCGTCGACCTGCTGGGCTCTGGTGATCCTTCTGCCTCAGCCTTCCAAGTAGCCGGGACTACAGGTACTCATTACCACGCCCAGTTAATTTCTTTTTGATTTATTGTAGAGATGAGGTCTCACCAAGCTGCCCGGCTGATCTTGAACCCACGGGCTCAAGCAATTCACTCACCTTGGCCTCCCAAAGTGCGGAGATGACAGGCTGAGCCACCGAGCCTGGCCATGCTTGGAGAGTTTTAAAGCTATTGCAGTAAGAATGGAGGACTGAGAGACAGTCAAGATAGAGAGCTTTGTGAAGGATATGGGAGGGAAAGACTGGAGAGAGTCCAGAGGGAGGCAATGAGAGTATGATTAAGCTTAGCTGAGTCCAGGTGCGGTGGCTCATGCCTGTAATCCCAGCACTTTGGGAGGTTAAGGCAGAAAGATCACTTGAGTTCAAGACCTCCCTGGGCAACATAGTGAGATCTTGTCTCAAAATAAATGAACAAACAAATAAATAAATACACGCTTAGCTGGAAGAGGTGTGATGTGACCTTCTCCATAATCTCCCCATAAAATCTATAGTTAGATTTTTAAACAATAAACTTTTTGTTTTAGAGCAGGTTTAAAGAAAAGTTGTGAAAACACTATGGAGACTTCTGGTATACTCTACCCCACACCCACTTTCCCAATTAACACCTATTAATGAATCAATGTTGACACATTACTTTTCTTCTTCTTCCTCTTCCTCTTCCTCTTCCTCCTCCTCCTCCTCTTCCTCTTCTTCTTCCTCTTCTTCCTCCTCTTCTTCCTCCTCTTCCTCCTCCTCTTCCTCCTCCTCTTCCTCCTCCTCTTCCTCCTCCTCTTCCTCCTCCTCTTCCTCTTCCTCTTCCTCTTCCTCTTCTTCTTCTTCTTCTTCTTCTTCTTCTTCTTCTTCGTCAGAGTCTCACTTTGTCACCCTGGCTGGAGTGCAATGAATGATCATGGCTCACCAAAGCCTCGACCTTCTGGGCTCAGGTGATCCTTCTGCCTCAGGCTCCCAAATAGCTGAGACTATGGGTGCATATGCCTGGCTAATTTTTTGCTTTTCTGTGGAGATGAGATCTCGCTGTGTTGCCCAGGCTGGTCACAAACTCCTGGGCTCAAACATCCTCTCATCTCAGCCTCCCAAAGTGCTGGGATTACAGGAGTTAGCTACCACACCTGGCTGACACATTAATATTATTTATGGCTGACATTAATATTATTTATTTTGAATTAAAGTTTCACTGTTACCCAGGCTGGAGTACAGGGGCACACTCACAGCCACCACCACTTTGACCTGCTGGGCTCAGGTGATCCTGCCGCCTCAGCCTTCCAAGTAGCTGGAATTATAGGCGTGCACCACCACACCTGGCTAATTATTTTTTTGATTTATGATAGAGATGAGGTCTCACCAAATTGCCCAGGCTGGTCTCAAACCCGTGGGCTCAAGCAATTCTCTCACCTTGGCCTCCCAAAGTGCTGGGATTATAGGTGTGAGCCACCACTCCTGGCCAACACATTATTATTAACTAAAGTCCATATCTCATTTAGATTTCCTTAGTTGTGTGTGTGTGTGTGTGTGTGTGTGTGTGTGTGTGTGTGTGTGTGTGTGTGTGTGTCTGTTTTGACTAATGTCCTTTCTCTGTTCTAGGATCCCATCCTGAATACCACGTGACATTTGTTGTCAAGTATCTTTAGGCTCCTCTTGGTTATGACAGTTTCTCAGACTTCCCTTGTTTTTGATGACCTGAACAGTTTCAGGAGTACTGGTCAGGACATATGTGGGATGACCCTTCATTGGGATTTGTCTGGTGTTTTTTCATGATTAGACTGAAGTTATGGGTTTTGGCAGGGAAGATTACAAAGGCAAAGTGACATTTTCATCACATTATATCAAAGGTTCAACCTATGAACATGACTCATCTCTGTTGACTTTGACTTTCGTTAACCTGTTTGTCTGGTTTCTCCATCACAAAATAATTTTTATCCCCCTTTCCATACTGTCTTTTTTGAGAGAAAGTCATGACATGCAGTCCACACTTAAGGCATAGGAGCTGGCTCCACTCCCTTGAAGGTGGAGCATCTTATATAAATTACTTGGGATCTCGTGCAGGAGATCTGTCCTCCCCATTTACTTGGTTATTCAATTATTTATATAAGCATACACTTATTGATATTTATTTTATAAGTTGGGTTATAATCCAATATTACTTTAGTTATTTCGTTGCTCAATTTTTTTCCATCTTTGGTTCTTTGGCTCGTTCATTTGGCTCCTGTGTCCATTCATGGTGGACATCCCTTAATTGTGTGTGTTTAACACTTTCTTACTTTCTGGCAATACAAAGCTCTCCAAGATCATTCTGGATATGTGCTACCCAGTCCTAGAATCAGTCATTTTTCCAAGGTGTCCTGATTCCTTTATTGGAGAATGGCATTAGAAACCAGGGGCAGGATGGTGGGTGTGTTCCCCTCTACTGGGTGTCATTGTTTCTAGGCCCCCTTAGTTGACACAGCAAGGATCTACACCGGTGTATACTAACCTATGCATACACCATATATAAATGTTTCTATAAGTGACCATCTGCTATAATTTGAATGTTTGTCCCGTCCAACATGCATATTGAAATTCAGTTGCCATTGTAACGATATTAAGAGGTGGGAACCTTAAGAGGTGATTAGGCTATGAAGGCTCATGGGTGGGATTGGTGCCATTATACAAGGGGGAGTTCAGCTCTCTCTTGCCCTCACTTTTTGCCCTCTTGCCTTCGCCTCCTGTGAGGCAGCAAGAAGGCTTTTGCCAGATGCCAGCACCTTCATATTGGACTGTCCAGCCTCCTGAACTGTGAGTCAATAAATGTTTGTGTGTTTTTTGAGTAGGAGTCTCACTCTGTCATCCAGGCTGGAGTGCAGTGGCACGCTCAAAGCTCCCACAGCCTCCATCTGCCAGACTCAGGTGATCCTTCCGCCTCAGGCTTCTAAATAGCTGGAACTACAGGTATGCACCACCACACTTGACCAATTTTTTGTTTTATTGTAGAGACAAGGTCTCACCAAATTGCCCAGGCTGGTCTCAAATCCCTGGGCTCAAGCAATTCTCTTACCTCCACCTCCTAAAGTGTTGGGATTATAGGTGTGAGCCACCATTCTCAGCTAATATTTGTTTATTATACATTTACCCAGTCTCATGTATTCTGTTACAGCAGCACAAAATGAACTAAGACACCAACTGTAGCTGTACAAGGCTAAACATCAGTTTACACTTTATCTCTTGAATTCTAAACCATTGCTCTATGGTTGACTATAGCCACCTCCCCGTGGCTAACTGTCAATTTCCACTCTAGCAGTGAAAAACTGTCCATCTACTCAACTGTTCTGTTTCAGTATATGTGCAGAGTGGCATCAGGATTGCACCTCTGTGGAAAACAGCGTTTTAAACTAGAGGCTAGAGGTTATGTACAGTTTCTCCTGCCCTTAGTCTTACAGTCTTTGCTCACATCCAAAGTGACTTAGGTCATCTTCTTTCTGTCCCACCCCCTGCAGTTAAATCTTTCCATCATTTATAATGAGTTAGATTGTTTTGTCACAGCTCACATTTCATCTAGGACTCCTCCATCCCCATAAATAAATTTTTAAAAACTTTGCATACAGCCTGGGGGCTGGAAGTGGTGGCTCACGTCCATAATTCAAGCACTTTGGGAGGCAGAGACAGGAGGATGGCTTGAGGCCAGGAGCTTGAGACCAACCTAGACAACATAGTGAGAACTCATCTCCGCAAAAATTATTTTAAAAATTAGCCAGGCGAGGTGACATGAGCTTGTAGTCCCAGCCACTTGAGAAGTTGAGGTGGGAGGATCACCTAAGCCCAAGAGGTTGAGGCTGTGGTAAACCAGATCATGCCACTGCACTCCAGCCTGGGTGACAGAGTGAAACTCCAACTCAGTAAATAAACAAATAAATAGAAAGATAGATAGATAGATAGATAGTAGCATGCACGAAGGTCTACTCTTTGTGTAGTAAAGTTCTGTGGGTTTTGACAAATGCATAGTGTCATGTGTCCACTGTAATGGTATCACACGGAATAGCTTCACTGCCCTAGAAGACCCCCATGTTCTACTTACTCAGCTCTCTTACTCTCAATCCTTGAGACCACTGCTCTTTTTATAGCTATGGTTTTGCCTTTGAAGTTTTATTTTTGACCAGAAGGTACAAGGGGAAATGTGTTGAGATGCTGAATCTGTCCTCAAGACAGATGAGCAGAAACACACACAGTAAGAGTCACTGGCAGTTTAGGGATATATGTGCCACTGTTGTTGTAACTATGTCTGTGCTCAAAACCAGAGTTGAACCCACTTACCGGTGGATAGTCATTTTATTCCACATTGATTCAAAAACTTAAAAAAAATTTTTTTTTTTGAATTTTAAAGATGTGGGGTACAACTCAGGGTTAGGTATACAGACGTTGATTATACAGGTACCCTTGTTGATGAGGTATGCCTTTCCCTCCCCTAGCAGTTCCCCTCAACTGCCAATCTCACCCCTCTCCCCTGACAGTTTCCAACTACTGCCAATCCCTTTGTCATGGTATTATGATAATTGCTCGAGATCTGCTTATGGGTGAGGACATATGGTACTCTGTTCTTTGTTTCTGTGATGTATCACTGAGTATGATCGATTCTAAATCCATCCAAGTTGCAGCGAAGTCCATATGCTTGTCTTTCTTTATGACTGCATAATATTCCATTGTGTATTTGTATCACATTTTTTTTTTTTACCCAGACTAGCTTCAATGGGCAGCATGTTTGTTTCTGTGTTTTTGCTATTGTAAATAGAGCTGCAACAAACATACGTGTGCAAGTATCTTTTTTGTAGAATGACTTGAGTTTCTCCGGGTATATTCCCAATAGAGGTCATATGGAAGGTTAATTTATAGTTCTTTCAGAAATCGCCACACTGTCTTCCAGAGAGTTTGCACTAGTTTGCATTCCCACCAGCAGTGCAGAAGTATTCCTTTTCCTCCACAACCTCGCCAGCATCTGTTTTTGTTTGTTTTATTAATTATGGCCATTCTTACTGGGGTTAGGTGGTATCTCAAAGTGGTTTTTGTTTGCATTTCTCTAATGATAGGTGAAGCTGAGCACTTTTTCATGTGTCTGTTGGCTGCCCGTATATCTTCTTTTGAGAAATGTCTATTCATGTCTTTTTAAAAAATATCTTCTAGGTGCTAGGTGCTAAGAAGACAATGAAGAGTAAGACAAGGTTCCTGTCCTTTTACAGCAAACATGGTTAATTTGTATGTGGCAAGAAGGTCAAAGAAAGTATTTTGATTTTTTTTTTCACTTCATCAAAACTAAACCCAACATCTTCCTGAAGCTTTATGACTTATTTTATGCTTAGGAGAGAAGTTAAAAATGTCTTATAAAGATAATAATATGTGGATCGGGCCTCAAGATTGGCTTTGGTATTTAAAAAGCATTAATTTGGCTGGGTGTGGTAGCTCATGCATGTAATCCCAGCACTTTGAAAGATTGAGGAAGGAAGATTGCTTGAGCCCAGGAGTTCAAGACCAGCCTAGACAACACAACGAGACCTTGTTTCTATTAAAAAAAAAAAAAAAAAATTAGCTGAGCATAGTGGCATGTGCCTATAGTCCCAGCTATTTGGGAGGCTGAGGGAAAGGCCCAGGAGGTCAAGGTTGAGCCCAGGAGATCGAGGCTGTCATGAGCCATGATCATGCCACTGCACTCCAGCCTGGGCAATAGAGTGAGACCCTGACTCAAAACAAAAAGGCACCTTTCTAGATACATATGTCACTGTGGGGCCCAGGTCTGCCTTTGAGGCATCCTGACCATCAGTTGGCCTTCCCCTCTCAGGACAGGTGGTCCTGCATTCCCTTCCCATCTTCTCCTCTAGCCAAATCTCACCTACCCTTAAGTCAAGTTACCACTGGGCAGAACACTTGAACAGTGAAAGGGTTTAGTCTTTTTGCCTCAGCATAACCATTAGAAAGCATTCAGACATTCTACTGCAAAACAAGCAACACCCTATCCCATCGCCCCCAGGTAAATCTCCTTCAGATGCAAGACCAGCACAGCCCAACCTTTTAATTCATGGTTTAGGATAATAATCTCTAGTAAACTTTTAGGTTCCTTGTCAAGGCAGAAGATCAAAGATCACTCTTTGGCTGGCCAAAGTCATGAAAGTAATAATATGACTAAGGAGTTTGTGAGTTTCAAATATCTGAGTTTGTGAATTGCAAATGTCTAACAAGTCTCTTGCAGGAACCCCCCCACCACCACCCCAGGGTTAACCTAATCGGCCCTTTGTGATAAATAAATCCCACCATGGCAGCAATCAGGTGACTAACCCATCTGCCTGCTGTCTATCACCTGACGTGGAGCAGACCACCACCCAATCACCTTAATGATCTTCCTCCATCAAGGGGAACGGTTAAAAGGACTCAACAACAAGGAACCGGCGAACATTGCCTTGTTAGACTCTTGTGTGGCCGTATGTTCTTTGAGCTATGGCTGTCGCCATGTTTCCTGCCTTTGGCCCCCTCCCCCATCTTGGGGAGGTGAATCTTCTCTCTCCCTTCTCTTTCTCTCTCTAATTTACGTTTAAATAAACTTTTCTTTCTTTTTAACCTCTTTGTGTGTTGCAATTCTTTGTATTACTTGGATCTCTGGTGCTCTCCATCTCCAACCATCCACCCTCACCCTGTCTGGACCCTAACAAACAGTACCAGAGCGTTCCATTTCAGCTCTAGAGACCTCTCACCAGGAAAAAACACTCCCCTCAGCATCACAGTGCTCTTCACATCTCAGGTCACCCTCGTGCCATTCTCCAGCGCAGCTTGAGAGGATACCCAGGAAATGGAAGAACAGAAGGAAACCCGGCCTTCTTCAGGGAAAACAGAGGCCTCTGCCAGGGGTCAGCTGAGGGCCATTAACCCTCGCTAATTTTCTGATTCTTTCTCTGCAAATTCCCACAATGAGCCCTGCCTCTTGAACTCCTGACAGCGAAGTGTGGGCTGTGGAAGTGTGGGCTGTGGCGCTGGCTGGGTAGCTGGAGTTTCCCCACAAAGGGAAACTGTTTCACACATCTTCTCCTCCATGGGCATTCCATTGCCTGGAGCAAGAGGGCTGGCTCTTCAGCATTGTTTCTTTTGTTGGTTAATGGATAAAGATCCCAGTGTGCTGCCCAGTCCGTGGGTTGCACTCTTAATAAACGCTGCCATCACTGGTCCTTGCAGAGATTTGGCTGACCACAGAGGTCGGCCCAGGTGGGGCTCGAGAATGGGCACTTTGTAGGTTCAGTCATTTACGGAGCGTTTCCTGAGTGTGAGAGGTAAGGCTGGTGGGTGATACCACAGTGAGTTAGACCTGGACACCTCCCTCCAACCCTCCATCCCGCCCTCCTCCACCAGAGCAGTCTCTCTTAAGGGCTCACAAGGCATGCATGGGAGTGACTTTTCTCATATTGCAAGTTGTTCTCTCAGGCAGAGTGGCAGTGTAACCTGGAGGTGAAGAGCGTGAATTCTGAAGCGTGGCTCTGACAATTATGCCACTCTCTGTGCCTCAGTTTCCTTATCTGTAAAATAGGGATAATTGTAGCATCCTGTCATAAGACTTGAGGGGATATTAAATAAACTTAGACATGTGAAGCCTTTAGAACATAATTACTGCATGTAATTACTGGTACTCAGTAAGGGTTCTAAAATACCTACAGTTATTATTATTATTTATTATGTACCAGGCTAAGTGCTTCCCATTCATTGTCTAATTCAATGAGGACACAGCTTTATGATGTAGATACCATTATTACTACCAATTTACAGATGGGCAAAGAGAGACCAGAGAGGTCAAACAAACTGGCCAAGGGCACAGGAAGTGTGGAGCCAGGCAGATGATGCTGGAGTCTGTCCTCAACTACTCTGTACAAGGAGAAACCCATTTCTCATAGAAGTGAAAACTCTTGGAGGCTGGCATTCCTGTCAGAAAGTACCACTGGAAGGCTCTCACACAACCCTAACACAACTATCATCTAAGTTCAGAACAACTTTAAGACATCACTAATTTTTTGAAGCATTCTGATATCAGAGAGGCGAAAAATAAGTATGCATTCATAGTTGATAAAATTGGCAGAATAGGGTAGTGTTATATAAGTTTCTGCATATGTTCTATGAGTCAGATGTGGAAGTTCTTTACATATTTTAATGTATTTAATCATCATAACAAACCTACAAGGTAAGAATTATTAATACCTTTATTTCCTGGAGGGGAAACAGAGACAAATAGAAATAAAATAGTTTGCTTGGGTCCCCTAGCCAACAGCAAGTTCAAAATTTGATCCATTGTCTGGTTCCAAAGCCCATGCTCTGGGCTGCCATAATTTTCTGGTTTGGTGTCACAGGATTCAAGCAGACAGCGATTCAGAGAGCCTTGCAGATGGAGGGAATGACACAAAGTTCTAGAAGAGGATGAGTCGGGAAAAAAAAGCATTTCAGCTCAACTAAAAAGACAATAGGAGAAAAATGGAAGAAGCATAGGCATCCAAATGTCAAGTCAAGGACCCTAGATGGATCTAAGAAATGTAAAGCCTCTAGCCTTCAGTTTAAACATGTGTGTGCGCGCGCACATGCGCTTACTATGCAATATGTGTATACATGTCAACTCCACTATGGCAATATTCTCACAGGGGATGTGGTACAGCTAAGAACAACACTATAAATATTTATATCCATGCATCTTATTTAATAAAGATGCCTATTTGGCAACCAATGTATTATTCTGAGAATTGTTCTCATAGGATGAAAGAGGCAAACCATCTTAAATGTCTGTTACTTTTTCAGCTTTGTGTAGGTATATTAGAGGTATGATTTTTTTTATCATCTTTTCATTTTTACTCTTCTATCATTTCCAAACAAACGTGCCTCACTTTTACTTAGGAGAGACGCTTTAAAATGTCTTATAAAGATAATTGTACATGAAAAGAGACTCCAGATTTGCCTCAGTAGTTAAAAAGCACCAACCTTGGCCATAATAAAAGTGATGCTATGAGGAACATTCAGCCTTTACCTCGGCAGTTAAGCATTCTACATCGTTTGCAATATTTTGTAAGGATCTTTCGTTACATCATAATAAGTGCCTGATGTCTATAGACACAGCATCTTTCTTCTGAGGTGCCTCGACATCATCTATTTAGACTGCATAAGAATCCCAAGAGATGATATTTTTGCCTAGTGCTGAGAGCCGAACAGAACAGAACAGAAGATGGAAGTCCTGGCAGATTTTCATCCTATTGATAGACTGAAAAATGTGGCTCTGGGGATCAGCAGTGATTCATCCAGGACTAAGCAGAAAGTACAAGAACTGGAACGAGTTCCCAAAAACACCACCTTCCAGTTGAATAAGTAGATGTCTAGACATGGTGTGTGGAATGTCCACATAGGTGTCAAAGGATGACTCAGAGGCAGCCAGTCAACAGATACTGACCACACTTGCATTATAATGTGTGAAATTCCCAGGGAAATGGTTGAAACTCAAATGCAAATGGAAGGAGTTATTAAAAAATGCTTTTCTGACTTCGAGTGCATGATTACATTTATTTGTTGGAAAGTCTACCAATTTATTTGAGGTTAGGACAGTGTAACCTGAGATCTCCATTGTATCTAGGTTGAAATATGTTAATAAATCAGTATCTGTAGCAGAGATCCCTTGTATTAAAATTTTAAATGTTTCCTTAAAATCTTAGCATTAAAAAAAAAATAGATACAGGCTGGGTGCCATGGCTCATGCCTATAATCCTAGTCATTTGAGAGCCCAAGGCAAAAGGATCACTTAAGGTCAGAAGTTTGAGACCAACCTGGGCAACATAGCAAGACCTCATTTCCAAAAAAAAAAAAAAAATTGGCCAGGTATAATGGGGTGTACCTGTAGTTCCAGTTACTTAGGAGGTTGAGGCAGGATTGCTTGTGCCCAGGAGTTTGAGGCTGCAGTGAGCTGTGATCGTGCCACTGCATGCCAGCCTGGGCAAGAGCAAGACTCTGTCTCTAAAAAAAAAAATGCAAACCTGATTTCCAGTTATAATACAGTAGCAAGAAAACTAATTTATTTGAGTCCTTGACAATAGTGTTTTTTGCTTGATCATAATTATATTTGTTGTTACCCTCCAAGTTCCTGGGAAACCTTTGTTTTACTGAGTTAAATAACTTATCTTAGAATTTACCATGGAAAACTGGAGTATCAGGGTAAAATAATTCCCACATATTGTTTAATCTTTTTTTTTTCTTTTTTTTTTTTTGAGTTGAAGTCTCACTCTGTTGCCCAGACTGGAGTGCAGTGGCCACTTCCGGCCACCACAGCCTCCACCTGCTGGGCTCTGGTGATCCTTCTGCCTCAGCCTTCCAAGTATCCGGAATTACAGGCATGCGCTACCATGCCCGGCTGATTTTTTGATTTATTGTAGAGATGAGGTCTTGCTGCCCAGGCAGGTCTCGAATCCGTGGGCTCAGGCAATCCACTCACCTCAGCCTCCCAAAGGTGCGGGATTACAGGCTGAGCCACCGAGCCCGGCTATATTGTTTAATTTGAGATGATAACATTCAAACATTCATCTGATCTTTAATGGGTCTTTACTGTACAATAAAATGGTTATTTTTCTTCTTTATAAAACTTGGAAGTAAGTCACTGCATTTCTAGAATATGAAATGTGTGGCATGATCGCAGTGTTTATGGATCTTGGTGGAAGCCTAGTTTTGTGCTCCCTTAAGAAAGGCACATTTTGGGAGCACGTAAGTATATTCTTATTAATAATTCCAACGAGTGCCTATAACCAGGCATTGTGGAGAATTTCCAAGGACACATCTGAATTGTGTATTTTTTTTGACTCGGGTAGAATACGTTCAGCAGCTCAACACTTTCTCTCCATTACTAATGGCATTCTCTCTGTCAGTGTGACCTTGTTCCCAAAGGCCTGTCCTATCAATGACGTGGAAAAGGTGTGGGATGGGTCTAGGTGACACGGATTATCCTATTTTATATTTATGGTATAGTAACAGACCCTGGAACCAGGAACTACTATACCATCAGAGGTTAGAAATGAATACTGCATTTTTAAAGAGCATGCATTCTAAGAACAGAGAATTCGAGGAAAGAGCACTGGTACCTGGTAGGCGTTGCACCATACTGAGCCTACCTACCCTGTAGTAACTTTCACAGATCTGTAGGCAGAGGGTCATCACTACTGATCATGTCTGATGTAAGCATCATGGTACTGAGCGATGATGTTAATTATGCCCTGTCACAAAAGCAGGGCAAATACAATTATCTGACAAATGCCCTTTCTATTCCTATCATTGGCCCAAAGGTAATATGTTTATTTTTTTTGAGACAGGGTCCTGGTCTGTCATCCAGGCTAGATGCAGTGCCATAATCAATGCTCACTTACAGCCTCAAACTCCTGGCCTCAAACAATCCTCCCACCTCAGCCTCTCAAAGTGCTGGGATTGCAGGCATGAGCCACTGTGCCCCTTAGGGAATAATATTGCATGCATGAGTGATTGAATGCACTCCAGGTTACATTAGAACTGTTCATTCATTGTATGAGTCTACATTTCATACACTGAGGTTCTCTTCTGAATAGAGTTTCTCAGTTGTTACTCGAAAGAGTTTTGAGCCTCAAGTATGGGTGTGACCTGTACTATACATCTCTGACTATTAATATGAGGCCTTCTCAAGATATAACGCTTATTGCTCAGTGAAATAAAACAGCTTCTAACTTTTCATTATGGACAAGTAGAAATAACCCAAGCATCTTGTCTTGAGAGCTAGTCAGACCGTTGCTCTAAGAGGTCCTTTAGACAATCTCATTCCTAACACATGATCGTGGTTTCAGAGGCATCTCAAACACAAGGCCCCTCCTGCCTTGGGATTAAACAGAAACGTGTAGCAAGGGTTAATTATTATTGGCAGAGTACCCGATGTGCCATAATCTTAATCTATCCAAATAATCTTAACCATTATAACCAGCCCCTCCCTACTTCCCTTGGAGTTGTGGGAAAATATTATTCCTTTATGTAATTCGCCTATTCTCCAACTTTACATCTAGACCATTCTCTCTTCTCTTTCTAGATGATGTCACCTCTGAAAGGATTCTTGGCCTTCATTTTCCCTTAGTCACTCTCCTCTGTTTACATGTTTAAACTTTGGCCGCCTTCAAAGTACCCTCCATTTGATGCAATAAACCTATCAAAGCACTTTTCCCACGGCTCGGATCAGTTTTTGAAGTTGTCAATTTTGATGCCTTTTAGAACTTCTGACGTTTTTTATTTCACTTCTTCCACATAAGCAAAAATGTTTCCCTGTGAGGACTTTTTCATCCAGGGAGAAGAAAAAAGTCGCTAGAGGTGAGGTCAGGTGAATAGGGAGGGTGGGGCATTGGGGTCATGGTGTTTTTGGTCAAAAACTGCTGAACACTCAGCACGGTGTGGGCAGGTGCATTGTCATGGTGGAAGAACCAGTCACCAATCTGCCACCAAAAATTCACTGAAATCGAATGCAACCTCTCACCACAACACTAGCTGGTACACTGGTGCTGATGGGTTCCTAGAACACTTACCTAGTGGAAGAAGCCTGTACCACAAGAAGCCCACCTTCCAAAAAATAATACAAGTTTTTTTGGGGATTTCACCCTTCATACATTGATCAACTTGATTCTGTGATCATTGCAACAAAGTCAGGTGCCATGTTAAGAAGAGGGCAGTTGGTCACACCTCCAGCCAAGATGAACTCTCTCACCCCAATGGAGAGCAGCACAGGGTGTCATTAGAGGATGTTTGAACTATGGGGCACCATTTGCATTCTGTTAGGGTCTTCTTTCTCCTGGGGCACAGCTTTGCTGTAGGAACTGCTCCAACCTGAGTTTCAATGAGGGCTTTTCAGCCTGTGGGCATAGCTACTGCTTTTTGGGTCATGAGTCACAAGGCATGCGTCTTCCTCAATTCAACTTTACCTCTTCAGAGAAGGCTACATTGTGGCTCACAGTGTGGAAAAGGAACATTGCTATTGGCTATGCCTTCTTGAAACGCCATTCAGTAATTCCTGTATTTATTAATTCTACAATTATTTATTGTGTACCCTCATGTACTAGCCACTAAGTCAGGCATTGGTGGTACAATGATGAGCCCAAACCTACATCATTTCTGTCCTCAAAGAGCTTGTGGTCAAATCTATTGGGTTAGTCATTAATTACATAACCATATCAATAATTGGGAACTTTAAACTGTGGAAAGTGCTAAGAGGTCAGGGAAGCCTTCCCTGAGAAGGCATGATTGAGAGGAAACCTGAGAAAAGGACGGAATATGACCAGGTGAAGGGATAGGTAATGGAAAGCCCAGACAATGGCAACTGTATGTTCAAAGGCCCAATGGTAGAAAAAGGCAAGGTATACCTTGAGTTTGGTTGGTGGCTGAGGGAGCATGATTCAAAATGATGCAGGAGAGGTGGACAGGGGCCAAATCATGCAGGGCCTTATCCCCATGCTAAAAATTGATATGTCTCCTCAAGGCAATGGAAAGCCATCAAAGTACACTGATGAAGTGGGGAAGGGGGTGGTAAAGTGATGAGATGTGTGTTTTTATCCAGACCCTCTGCTGGTCGTGTAGGATAGGGATGGGCAGAACTAAGATGGAAGCGCAAACCCAGTCACACCAGAACCTTGCAGTGAAGCAGGTGAGAAACAGAGGTAGCTTGGGCTATGGGGATGACTGTGGAGAGAAAAGGATGGATGCCAGGTATATTTAGGACTTAGGGATGGTTTGAATATGAAAAATGGGAGAATAGAGTTATCAAGGCTGAACAGAAAAAACTATTTAGGGGGATGAAAATTATCTCCATGAATATGTTGTGTTCATCTTTTTAGGGCCCATTGATGTTAAAATTTTCAAGACTGTTTTTGTCTTGAAAACTCAAAGGATGAATTTTCTAGAGAGAATTTGGTCTATAGGCAGGTGCATTGCAGGTCATCATGGTGAGGACATCAGAGCTTCAGTGAGTGTGGCTCACTGGGAAGGACATGTGTATGGGTTAAATGATGCACATTTCCACAGAAATTGGCAATTGGCAGTATGTCAATTACTCTCATCCCATCTTCCCTCCAGGAACTGGTAAGCATCCTCTGGTCTGGGTGGCCATGAATTCCTTTCTGGTATCAGTGGCCACATTGCTTCTGAGCTGTGATCAAGAAATTCTCCAATCAAACCAGTCCATCTGTTTCTGAAACATTCTCCAGTCAGTTCTGTTTGCAGATGATCTTTCTAGGCAGTTAATTGTCACATTCCTTGTAAAGTGCACCATCTCAGGTAGTTAGGTTTGTTTCCAGAGGACAGGTAACCCTGGAGAAGGTACTGGATTAACGGACACCACATTTTGTTTGGCCTTTTCATTGCCTCAGTCCCAGCCCTGGGATTGTTAAAACAGAATTCTTGCATGTTTACTTTCCATGGCTGCTATTTCACGTGGGAATACGACAGACTTGCCTGGGAGCTTTGTCAAATCTGGACGTGAGAAGACAACATGATCAGGTTGTTTCTTCTGTATTTCCTCTCCTCCTGTCACCTCAGCAGCTCATAGAATGCCTCATACTCGCAGGGAATGTACTGTGCCCCACTGAAAAGCACTAGGGCTGTGGGACCCTGCTACCCTTTGACACTAATTGACTCCCTTCAACTGCAATGAACAACTGGGTTCATGATATCAAACACTGACTGCCCATTTATACCAGGCACTGTGCTAAGGTATATATATGCTAAAGTTTGTATTGAGATATAACATGAAATAAAGTGCATACATCTTTCTAGTGCAGTGTTAACTCAACAAATTTGAGTTTTATATAGGCACTTGGTAAACAGCACCCAGCCATGATGTAGCATACTTCCAACACCCAATAGGCCTCTGTCATTCCCGTCTCCTGGATAATTTCATTGCCTCTCCCATGATAAAACAATATTCTGACTCGTATCACCATAGTTCAATTTTGCCTGTTGTTGAATTTTGCAGCATCAGAATCCTACAGTATGTCTATGAGAGTCAGCCATGTTGTGGCATATAGCAGTAGTTAGTTTTTTTATTATTGCGTGGTTTTCCATTGTGCAACCATGTAGCAAATTTATTCCGAGAAATGTAGTTGTATACAGAAAAAAAAAACCAAAATTTGTTTATCCATGATCCTGCTGATAGACATTTGAGTTATTTCCAGTTTTAGGCTGTTATAAAATAAAGTTATTATGACCAATGTTGTATGTCTTTTTTTGGTGGGCATCTTTTGGATATATACCTGTGAATGGAATTGCTGTATTTTAGGATAGATATGGGTTTAGTGTATATTCGTAGATACTGCCAAACAGTTTCTTCAAAAGTGGTTTTACCAGTTTACACATGTACTAGCAGTTTCTGAGATGGTTCCAATTGTCGCACATCATTACCAATATTTGATATCACCATTGTTTAATTCCAGTCATTTTGGTGCATGTATGAGAGTGCTTTGTAGTTTTAATGTGTATTTCCCCAATGACTAATGATGTTAAGCATTTTATTTATTTTTCACTTTTTTGAGTCAGGGTCTCACTGTCTCTCAGGCTGGAGTGCAGTGGCCTGATCATAGCTCACTGCAACCTCAACCTTCTGGGTTCAGGAGAATCCTTCTGCCTTAGCCTCCCAAGTTGCTGGGACACAGACATGTGCCACCAAACCTGGCTATTTTTAGAAATTTCTGTAAAGACGGGATTTTGCTATGTTGTTCTGACTGGTCTCAAACTCCTGGGCTCAAGCAGTCCTCCTGCCTCAGCCTCCCAAATTGCTGGGATTATAGGCATGAGTCACCAAACCTGGCCATTAAGCATTTTAAAATATAATTAGCAGCCACTTGAAAATCCTTTTTTGCATGTGTGAAGTGTCCTTCTGCTCATTTTTTTAATGCTGCTTTTTTTCTTATTTGTAGAAATTCCATTTTGCTATGTCAGTTATCTGTTGATGAATGACAAACCACCCCAAAATTTAGTGGCTCAAAGCAATAGTAATTCGATTAATATTCTCCCTTATGACTCTGGGAGTTTACTAGACTCAGCTAGGCAGTTCTTACTTTGGATTTCTTGTGAGATGGCAATCAGATAGTAGCTGGGGTTAACATTTTTTGAAATCTCATTCATTCTCATGTCTGAAGGTTGGGCACAAACAGCTGAGGACCAGAAGAACCACTCCCCACAACTTGTCTCAGGGTCCCTCTAGAGTCAGGCTTCAGGGTAGCTGGGCTTCATCCATGATGGCTTAGGGCTCCAAAAGCCATGTGCCCCAAGAGGGTGGTTCAGGAGGAAACCGAATCCCTCTTTCTAATTTAGCCTCAGAAGTCACACAGCATCACTTACACTGTTCAGTATTGGTTGAGGCAACACAAAGGCCCACTCCGTTTTCAGGGAGAAACTTCACAGTGAGAAACCAAGGGGTACCTACAACACTCTGCCTGGAAATGTGCTGAGTTGCATTACCAGGTTTATTATTTTTTATTGTCCATAGAACCACAGGTGACAGTGTTACTAAACTTTCCACCACTAATTTGTAAAAGTCTACTTTCCTCACTCCCTGTAAGTTCTTACCACCATCATACTCAAGACCTTTTAGACTTCCTTTTTTTAATTAAACATTTTCTTTATTTATTTTTACTTTTGAGTTGAAGTCTCACTCTATCACCCAGGCTGAAATGCAATGGCATGATCACAGTTCACTGCAGCCTTGAACTTCTGGGCTCAGACGATCCTCCTACATCAGCCTCCTAAGTAGCTATGACTACAGGCACATGCCACCACACCCAGCTAATTTTTTTGATTTTTTTTTGTAGAGACGAGGTCTTATTATGTTGCCCAGGCTGGGCTCAAGCAATCCTCCCACCTCAGCCTCCCAAAATGCTGGAATTACAGGTATAAGCTAACTTACCGAGCCCCTTTAGACTTCCTTAACAGCTAGGCCCATCCAGCTTCTGTCCAAATCCTCGTCCCCAAGCCACTGTTGCATATTTAAGGTTTTCTTATGGCAGCACCCCATTTCTATGTACCAGACTTTTTGGTTATTCACTGCTGTAAAATAAAATACTGTCCCTGACCCTGCCTATGTTGTAGTTTAAAACAGTAATATTCATTTATTTTGCTTATATATCTTCTCTTTGGGGAAGGCTTAATAAGGAAGGTTTTCCTTTCCCCTATATAGCACCAGCTGGGGCAACTCAACTGTGGTTGCGTTTGTTTCCAAGATGGCTCCCTCACATGGCTGGCAAGTGGTGCTGTCAGCTTGGCTGAGTGACAGAGGCCTCAATTACTATCTGTATGGGATTCTCCACGTGGCTTATATCTCCTCACAGTACGGTGGTTGGGTTCTAGGGTGAATGTCCCAAAAGAGATAGAACTATTGTCTCTTGTTATCTAGCCTAGAAGTCACATAGCATTGTTTCTGTCACACTGTATTTGTCAACATTCTCACAAAAGTCCTCCAAGGTTCAAGGGAGGGACATAGTCTGCATTTTTTTTTAATAGGGCAGAGACAAGGTTTTGCATGAGTTTACAGAATAGGAAGTATTGTCCCAGCCACCTCTGGAAAAATACAATATCCCAGGTTTCCTTCCACACAACTAATGGTATTTTAGAGTTAACTAAGTCCTTGATTTTAGTGGAGTCCAATTTATCAATATTTTCCTTTGTGGTCAGTTCTCTGTGTGTGTGATTTAAGAAAGCTCTGCCTACTTTAAAAGTACACTATTATACTTAATCCTCATCACAATCCTCTTGATATTTCGGTCCTCAGTCTTTAGAGAAGAGGAAATTGAAACAGAGAAATTCGACACTTGCTCAAGGCCTAACTCCAAAATTCATGTCTCTCTTTCTCATTGCACTCTGACTCTCTTGACCTCCAACACTTAGAGTGAACCCTGATTCCTGTTGGACCTAATCCGACCAGACCCAACATCTCTGGGACCTTCTGGGAGCTGATTCTCCCTCTGGAAGCCTCTCTGCCTGTCTATATTTCCTTCTACTGTTTCGGAACAAATACTTGATGGATAACAAACTCTTTTAAATTTCTAGATGTTGTGTAAGAAGTCATAAAAAAGAAGGCAGCTTCCTAGATATGGAAGACTTAAATTAGATACTAACTCAATGGGTTTTTGTTTAGTTTTGTACCTTTGCTGTTTTGTTTTGCTTTGTTTTGTTTTTGGTTTGTTTCTTGGTCTCCACACAGAAACATAGGGTAAGGAAAAGGGAGCTGCGTGGTTCCAGTCTAAATGGCCCTAAAAGTAGGCTCTATTTTTAGTATTGAGTTTCAATAACTATATAATTTTAAGCATAACAATGAACAAGATTGTAAGACATGAGCATAAAACTACCTGTTCTGGAACTTCACTAGGTTATTGTGGGATAAAATGAGTGAGTGGACAGACATTCGCTCCAAGGGCAGTGGCTGCCATGCTTCCTTCCCCTTCCAGAAACCAGCAAAGCTGTCCAAGGGGCAGGGCAGCCGACAGTGTGGAGAAAAGAGTTGATCACTGGCTAGGGCATAGTTTAAGAAAACTCTGTGGTCCAAAGAATGTCATCATAAATAAACATTTGTATTTTTATCTACATTGCAAGTCCAGGCATTTGGAAGCCTGTCAATCTTATGCAGATGTTCTTTTCCTCACACAAACTACTAGGTAATTTAAAGTAAATGACTCACTAGAGAAAGGAAGAGGCAATACAGAATGGTGAGAGTCCCTTCTACAGATTTCCTGTCAATAAAGGTAAGAGGTGAGGAGCAGGGTGGGGTTTCATAAGATGACTTCGCTTTGCCAGCTCAGAAGAATTTCTGTCGTGAATTAGTTTTGTCATGTGATCAGGCAAATACATCACTTTGTTTTCCTGCTTTACTTAAAGTGACAGCATAATCAGACTATGATATTTACTCTCTAGCTACTAAATGGCAAACTCAAGAAGAACCTGTCATCAAAAGAAAGTCTAAACTTTAATCAAGGCCAAATTGGAAAGTGGCTGATATTTAATGAGTGCTAACCATGTGCTGGGCAGTTTTCTAAGTGCTACATGGTATGGCCCGTTTGATTTCCATGACAGCTCCATTGAACTAGGTATGTCCATTTCCCCTACTGTACAGATATGGAAAATGAGAGTCAGAGAGACGTGGGTATCCAGAATTTCAACCACTGGATTTGGATGCCAGAGTCTGTCCTTGGGCTCTGGCATTTTAGCATCTCTCTGAAATACAGAATTATACACTAAGACTGATATTTAAAAAATCAGCCTAGAGACAGCTTACTCATAGCTGACAGCTTGAAACAGTTGAACAAGAAAAAAATTCTGAAGTTCTAAATGGTTACTAGAGCCAGAGAGAAAAAGGTGGAGAGCCAATCACTTCTGCAAAGAGGAAGGAGCCAGTCCCAATTTGCATCTAAGCCAGAAGCTGCCTCTCTCTCCCCTAAGACAGGGTAGGTGTAATAACTTTTATCTTGCTGCCATTACAAGAGCAAATGCAGGAAGATGACGGTGGAAAAATGATGGCTGAGCAAGATTTCAGAGAGTGTTCCTTGGAGGAAAACAACCCTGCCTAGGATTCAGTCAGTGAAGGTGTGAGAAACTGTAGAGAGAAATTCTACTCAATAACATGAAAAGTCACGATCCAAGGGTGTTGCCACCCTGAAGCTAACAACCTGGCACCTGAATGGCAGTGGCGCCAGAAAAGAGATTGGCAGAGGATGTGCACCAAGATGTTAAAAGAAGAATGAAGACAAGCCTTCAATCCCATCTGATGAAAGGTTTCCTCTGTTTCTTAGTATAGAAACTTGGACTGAACATCTGAACTGGACCGTGTATTAGCTATGGTGGGCATACGAGAAGGGACGAAAAAACAACCGGAATTATCTTTTAGAGGGCGGGTCCCTTGTAGTTCAGGCTTCTCCCACTAGGTGAGTATTCTAGGAACCCATGGACATTGGTGTATCAGCTGGCGTTGTGAAAGGTTGTGTTCAGCTTTAGTGAAATTTTTTTGGAGGTTCTTGCAATGCATTTGTCCATGTTATGAGGGGACACCATGCTGCATATTCAGCAGTTTTTAACCGAAAATGGCATGTCTCCCATGCTCTCCCTCCCTATTCACACAATCTTACCCCAAGTGACTTTTTTTTGTTGTTTCCTTGGAAGAAAAAAGTCCTCAAAGGGAAATGTTTTGTCAATGTGGAAGAGCTGAAACAAAAAACAATAGGATCACGAAAAAGTATCCAAATCGATGAGTTCAAAACCTGTTTGGAGCAGTGGAAAAGGCATCTCAATAGTTATATTGCCTCAAACGGAGAGTACATTGAAGGTGACTGAAGTTTAACTATGTAAGAATAAATACACCATTTTTAATAAATACATTCCGGTTTTTGTGTGTGTCTGCTCTCGTATATGCAGCTCCATTCAAATTCCCTTGGAACACTTATTTCCTCCTCTTAGACTTTCAACAGCTAGAGCAACTCTTTGCCTAAGTCCTAAGGGCTTATTTGGCTATCCAGAGGTGCTGGAGAACTCACCACCACCACCTGCCCTGACCCCTGTGACCACTCTACATACATGTTGTCCAGTAGACTCTAACCAAGGCCGATGGGAGGTGGTGGGATATGTGTACCAGTTCCCTTGCCTCTCAGCAGGAAACTCTGATGTGCTCTTCACTGTCCCCCAGAATCCTCAGCAGAATTCAGTTCTAGTTATACACAGTAGGAACTTACTTGGAAATACATCATTGATTGGTCTCCTATCTTTCTTACCTATTCCCCTACCAGCATTTTCTGGAATAACATCCCAATTAAATCAGTGATCTCAGAGTCTGAGTCTGGAGGAATCCAAACCAAGTTATTATGTTGGCATGTATTTAAATTAGGGCTTAGTGAACTATATGTAATTCTTATTCCGTAGTAGGTGTTCAGTCCTAATTAAGTAGCCCAGGTATTGTTCCTGCTAGCTTATACCCGAACAGAGTGGACCTGACAAATGCCCTGCCGATTCTTGTGTGTGGTTTTGGGATAGGCCAGTCAGTAAACTAGTGTCTTTTGATTATAGGCTGTTCTGAGCATTGCCTCAGCTTATATAACTAACCAAATGTTTCATTGCACTTAGTTAATTTTTCCCAATTGTGAAGAAACATTATCAACTCCAAGACAGCAAGAAACTTGCTCATCTTCTTCATAACTATAGTAGTCCAGAGATCCCAGAAAAAGGAAAAGGTCAATATATGGAAAATACTTAACAGATATTAATAAATGAATTTTAACAAAATGGCAAATATTTTTTCAGTGATACCCTAGCAACCCATTTGATGCAAATTATTAAACTGAGCTTCTTAATAAAGAAGCTTGATATTCATGGTGGAAGATACAATAATAATAATAGTAATAAAGGAAGTTGATAAAGATGTACGTTTATTGAAGACAATGTATGTCATTAGGCTAGGTAAGATGAATAAAAGTTCTCAGCAAGGAAGTTGGCAATTACTATTGTTGGAACTAATGATTAATGGATATGTGCTAGTTTCCATATAGCTAGTGTGCTCTTTAGGAAGACAGCTTAGGTTTTGGCATATGATGGACTTGGATTCAGATTTTAGTCATGCCATTTACTGACTGCCTGTCTTGGGCAAATTTCTTGACATTTCGGAGTCCCAGATTTCTCTTCTATAAATTGGTTAGCAATGCATTTCATTGAATCAAAGATTCCATTAGTTATAAGATGCACTATTATTTTATGCATCATTAAGAAAGAAAAACTGACTACTTAAACAATCAAACTATGCTTTTTTATCATGTGGGTTGCAAGAAATAGTCTTAATTCAGAGATGTCAAAATATGAACAAATGTGCATCTTAGAGTCAATAAAATATGGAACAATAATTATCTTAAGAGGCTATTATTATGTAGATTTACATAAAATAATACATGTATAGCAATGTAGAAAGTTATTAACAAATATTATTTAATTTGTCTGTTTGATTGATCTCCTTAGTTAAAAATTTAAATGTTTGAAAGACACTATTATCACACTATTACTGTCAACCAAAAAGACAAAAAAAATGTAAGGTCTCTTCCTTGATGCTGCCTACTGAGGTGTCAGCCATCTCCTACCGGCATCATGGCTACCCTCAGACTCCTGGTGAAACCCAAGATTGTCAAAAAGAGGACCAAGAAGTTCATCCAGCACCAGTCAGACCCATATGTCAAGATTAAGCATAACTGTCAGAAGCCCAGAGGTATTGACAACAGGGTGCGTAGAAGATTCAAGGGCCAGATCTTGATGCCCAACATTGGTTACGGGAGCAGCAAGAAGGCAAAACACATGCTGCCCAGTGGCTTTTGGAAGTTCCTGGTCCACAATGTCAGGGAGCTGGAAGTGTTGTTGATGTGCAACGAATCTGATTGTGGTGAGATTGCTCACAACGTTTCCTCCAAGAACCACAAAGCAATTGTAGAAAGAGCAGTTCATCTGGTCATTAGAGTCACCAATCTTAATGCCAGGCTGCGCAGTGAAGAAAATGAATCGACAGCTCATGTACACGTTTTGTGTTTAAATAAAACCATAAAAACTGCAAAAAAAAGTGTAAGAATACTAAGAAATTTGGTTGTTTGAAAAAGACAAAAACTGTACAAATAATTGAACCTTCACATGTTAGATAATTTATGAGGCAAAACCATAGGAGCAAAGGGCATTATGCTCTTAAATGAGGAGAGAATCTTGTCTAAAACACGTTTAAAAAAAAAGAGGATTAAAAAACAAATATGCTTTGCAATTGCGAAGGCACTAAAAACCCAGCAAACTGTTAGTTGAGACAGTTGAGGATGCTGCAAATTCCTTGGGATTCTAAGCCAACTCATGGAGCAGTGATGTAATGAAGAAAAGGAGAAAGATACAAGAGTGAAATGTCATAAGCATTCCCTTGAAAATCAGAATCAAAATAAAGATCCTATTCTCACCACTTTTTTTTTTTTAATCGGAGTCTCACTCTGTCACCCAGGCTGGAGTGCAGTGGCGGTAACATGGCTACTGAAGCCTCGACCTCCTGGGCTCAGGCAATCCTTCTACCTCAGCCTTCCAAGTAATTGTAATTACAGGCACATGCCACCATGCCTAGCTGCTTGATTGATTGACTGTAGAGTCAAGGTCTCCTCTTGTTGCCCAAGCTGGTCTCAAACTCCTAGGCTCTGGCAATTCTCTTGCCTTGGCTTCCCAAAGTGCTGGGATTACAGGTGTGAACTACTGCACTCGGCCTCTATCACCACTCTGAATTTGTTCAGCACTGAACTAGAGATCATGGCCAGAGCAATAAGACAAAAATAGGCAAGCTATAAGAATTGGAAAGGAAAAACTAAAACTATAATTATTTGTAGATAATGTGATTATTCTTATAAAAACACAAAGGACAGTATAAAAATATATTTTTACCCTAGCAATAGTTTAAAAAACCATGAATTTTTAAAAAAAGATTTGTAATAGCCACAAAAAGAAAATTCAGAAACTTGTGAATAAATCTATCAAAATTGAGAAAAGCCTTTAAATAGAAAAAATATACAAACTAACTAAAAAATGTAAAAGAAGGTCTAAGTAAATATAGCAATCTATAATGTTCATGGAAAGGAAAATATGATATTGTAAAGGTGTCAGATTTTCCCACATTTGATCTATGTAAAGCTCTACCTCCAGTCAAAATTTCAATAGGCTTTTCATGGACATTGATAACTTGATCCTAAAACTTAAATGAATAAACAAATTGCCATAAATAGTCAAGAACTTCAGAAGAACAAAAAGTTTGGAAAGTTGTTATAATAGTTATAAGAATTTATTATAAAGCTATAGTTTGTTGATGAAAAAACAAACTCTGTAAAATATTTAAAGAAGTTTATTCCTAACCAAATATGAGTGACCGTGGCCTGAGTTACACCCTCAAGAAAACCTGAGAACATGTGCCCTGGGTGTTTGGGTTGCAGCTTGGACTAATGGAGGTTTCCAGGCAAGGACATACATCAGAACATGTGAGATGCACATTGGTTGACCCAGAAAGGCAGAACATCTCCAAGCAGAAACTTGCAAGCCATAGGTGGGTTTTAGGGATCCTTTAGTTGACAATTGGTTGAGAAAGTTAAGCTATTGTCCAATGACCTGAAATCAGTAGAAAAGGAATGTCTGAGTTAAGAAAAGGAGGTTGTAGAGGACAAAGTTCTTAATATGTAGACGAAGTCTTATAGGTGGCAGCTCTTAGAGACTTTATTATGCTTTATACTTTATTTTATTTTAAAGATGTGGGGTCCAAGTCTGGATTAGATACATAAGTAATATATGTGTAGGTGAAGTTTGGGCCTCTAACTGGTCCTCACTTCCCCTGGTTTAGGACCAGGTACTCTTTGTGTTATTACAGGACCCCCTGCCCCTCTCCTGGCAGTGTCCCATGACAGCTGATTCCTCCCTTGTGCTATTGTGAATAATGTTCAGGTCCCACTTATGAGTGAACATGTGGTATTCGGTTCTTTGTTTCTGTGATCAGTCACTAAGAACGGTTGTCTCTGATTCCATTCAGTTTGCTGAGAAGTCAATGATTTTGTTCTTCTTTATGGCTGTGTAGTAGTCCATTGTGCAGCGACTTTAAAACTTAATCCCTTCTGGATCTGGGAAGGCCTGCAAGAGGAAAGATCTCATCATGCTGTTGGAGATTCTCTACAAACGCAAATATTTCCCCACAAAGGACGGCTTTGGAGGGTTATTTCAAAATATGTCAAAGAAATAAATATTGGGGCAAAATATACTTATTTCCTTTGGGGCCTGCTATTTGTCGAGTGATACTGTACCAGAGTAGGTTGAATTTTGAAGTCTTGTAGCCACAGAATCTGTTTGTCAGTCTTGTGATCTCTATTTTAATATTAATGCTGGTCAGCTGTGCCTAAATTCCACAAGGGAGGGGGTGTAATAAGGCCTGTCTGACCTTTCCTGTCACAGCTAGAAATTTCGCTTTTCAGATTACCCTTGGCCTAGGGGTGGTCCATTCAGTCAGTTGGGGGATTTAGAATTTTATTTTTGGTTTACAAATTATAGAAGCATGTGGTGCTGGCACAAAAGAGATCAATGGAACAGAATAGGAAGCCCGAGTGCAGACAGCACAAATACAGAAAATCGATGGATGACTATTGTAACAAGGTAGACAGATCACTGGGCCAGTGGGAAAGACTTGCATAAATGATTCCAGGATTGTTTTTTTTCCATATGGGAAAAAGTGAAAATTGAATTTCTGTTTCATATCAGACATAAAAATCAATTCCCTATATATTCAAGACCAAAATGCGAAAAGGAACACTTAACAAAATATTAGAAGAGAATATTTTAAAAATATTTTATTTATTTATTTATTTATTTTTGAGTTGGAGTCTCACTCTGTCTCCCAAGCTGAAGTGCATTGGTGCCACCATGGCTCACTGCAACCTTGACATCCTAAGCTCAGGCAATCGTCTGCCTCAGCCTCCCAAGTAGCTGAGACTACAGCCAAACACCACCATGGCTGCCTAATTTTTTTTTAATTTTTTGTAGATATGAGATCTCACTATGTTACCTAGGCTTGTCTTGAACTCCTGGTCTCAAGCAATCCTCTTGCCTTGGCCTCTCAAAGAGCTGGGATTGCAGGTGTAAGCCACTGTGCCTGGCCTAAAATCTTAATAATTTAGAATATGGAAAGATGTCATTCATAGGATATAAAAAACATATACCAAAAACATAAGATCATGAGTCAATTTCAGTAAAATATGAAATGCTTTTTTAAGGTACCAAGGAGAAAAAAGTAAATAAAAGGATAGAAACTGAAGGAAGATATTTGAAACACACATGGACCTGACAAAGATTTAGCACTTAGATTAATAACAATAAACTCTTTTGAATGAATAAAGAAAAAAATCTCAATATAAAATGGACAAAAGACATGAAGAGGCATTTCAGAAGCGGAAACATAAATGACCAAGGAATATGTGAAAAGATACTCAACTTCCACACTAACTAAGAAAATGCAAATTAAAGCCACTTGGGTAGATTGAATGTAGGGATGGCTCCGAGCTTTCCTACCTCCCTATGTCTACACTCTGGTAGTGTTTTCCTTCACTGACTCTAGACTTGACTTTCTTCAATGTGACAATGGCAAACTTATCACAAGCAAGACTTGCACAAGCACTTTTGTGTTTCTGCTCTTTCTTTTGCTCCTCTG
This sequence comes from Carlito syrichta, assembly GCF_000164805.1. Classification (NCBI taxonomy): domain Eukaryota; kingdom Metazoa; phylum Chordata; class Mammalia; order Primates; family Tarsiidae; genus Carlito; species Carlito syrichta. Next base: position 759,393 of record NW_007253880.1, on the reverse strand, counting down.
CCTTAGACATGAGGACAAGCCTGTACTGTCCCATTGGAGACGGAAGACCCATGGACAAAAGTCAAATTATCAGGCCATCCTATAACCCATTGCTGACCTGCCCACTCTCTGCAGGCCATAATCAGGCTCAGGTGAGATCTTCAGAGCCTGACCCAGACTGGCAGAACCATCCATCACACCAAAGACTAATGAGAAATAGCAAATGGTTGTTGTTTAAACCACTAAGTTGTGGGGTAGTTAGAATGTAACAGTGACTACATACAGGTAGTATTTTATAACACTTATCAGACTGGGGAAATTAAGAAGTCTGACAATGCCAAGAGTTGGTGAGGATATCAAACAATGGAAACTCTGAGCACACTAGTGGTGCAAACTGGTAAAACCACTTAGGGAAATAATTTACCATTCATTACATTGTAAGATCAAAATACTTCATGGCCCAGCAGTTCCATTCCTGGGTGTGTGTTTGTATGCATGTGTATCTTTTAAAAATGTATATTCCAGAAATACATATAAGAATGTTCACAACAGCAGTGTTTGTGAAAGCAAAAAATGCACACAATCCATGTACCTGACATTACAAAGGGCAGATAATTTGTAGCATATATATAAAATGGAATAGTGGCAGTAAATAAATAAAAACAAAAGGTAATCCATATGGATTAATCTTACAAACAAGGGTGAGTGGAAAAAAGAAAGTGGCAGAAGAACATGAACAATAGAATGCTATCTATATCAAGTTAAAAAAGTGCAAGACTAAAGTCATTTGGAAATATATGCAAATGTAGTAAAACTATAACAAAAATTATCACAAAATTCAGTATGGTGGATACAGTGGGGAAGGTAGAAGGAATTCCAAAGTTTTGGTAATATTCTGCTTCTTCAGCTGGGTTGGTAGACACACATATATTCATTTTATTGTTCTTTATCTCTTGTATGCTATACAAAAGAATCAATCAGTCAATCAATCGTCTATCAATCAATTATCTGTCAGAGAATCCATTCATTTGAAATATTTTAAAAAGTAAAGTGAGAGAGAGAGAGATAGAGAGAGAGAGAGATGGAAACATGCCTGTATAACTATGTCCTCATCATTGCTATCAAGTATACGGGGCAGACTCTTGGGGATCTTACTAACTCTCTATTTCTTTGATGTCCTCACCAGGGAAAGATGATAGGCATGTGCTTTGTTTCCTGCTGGGATTTTTCCCCTCAAAATCAACATTTTCCAAGTTACTTGAAGCACATGATCTTTTGTTGTGACTCTGTGTGATGGCCTTCTGAGCACATGAGCAATATTCTGCTTCCTGCACTAACGCCGATATGGAAAAATGGATAATTATCTGCTAGGGTGGATGAATGTAAAGGGACAACATGCGTCAAACATGAGCTATAACTCTCCCAAGGGTCCAAGCTACTTTCTGATATAGAAGAATTCAGCTTTTTCAGAGATTAGGGTTGATTTTATCTTGCAATCTATCAATTTATATCTATCATAAACCTTGAACTGTACTTGAGACTAGGGTAGAAGAGCATACTAATGCATACCCAAAAGAACTGAAGACATATGTCCACGCGGAAACTTGTACACAAATGTTTACAGCAACATTATTTATAATAGCTAAAAAATGGAAACATTGCAGGTGTCTATCAGTTGAGGAATGGATAAACAAATGTGGCATGTCTATTTGATGATAAAAATAACTGAAGTACTGATACATACGACATCAAGGATGAGACTTGAGAACATGCAAAGTGAAAGAAGCCAGATACAAAAGGCCACATATTGCATGATTCCATTTATATGAAATGTGTGCCCAGAATAAGCAAATTGACAGCAACAAAAAGTAGACAAGTGATTGCCAGATGCTGAGGGCCGAGGGATCTTGGGAATAAATGCTAATGAGTGCAAAATTTTCTTTTGGGGTGATGAAAATGTTCTGGAATTAGATACTAGTGATGGTTGCACAGTTTGGTGAATATACTAAAAACCACTGAATTGTATACTTTAAAAGGGTGAATTGTATGGTGTGTGAATTATATAGCTAAAAGAAAAAATTAAATTAAAAATCAGGCTACACAAAAGAAGACATTTGAGCAGCCAACAAACACATGAAGAAATGCTCAACCTCACTAATCATCAGGGAGATGCAAATCACTGATATAATGGACCTTGAACATCCAATGCAATACTATAAGAAAATGACTGATGGTACTGGG
>NW_007253880.1:744832-756788 GCF_000164805.1 Carlito syrichta | reverse complement strand
AAAATCAGGCTAGTCGTGACTGGTGGAGGGGGTTGGAGTGAGTGACTGGATGAGAGTGGGAGGGAACTTGGGTACTGGTCTGGTTCTATTCCTTGATCTGGGTCTGGCTATATGACTGTGTTCATGTTGAGTCTGAGCTGTGCTTGTTAGTATACATTTCTGGATATATCTCATTTTGGGTTGAATTGTGTTGCTGAAAAATATATGTCCAACTGTAACACGTAGTGCCTCAGAATGTGACCTTATTTAGAAATAGGGTTGTTGAAAATGTGATTAATCAAGGTCATATTGGAATACGGTAGACTCTTATTCCAATATGACCTAGTAAAAGAGATCAAAGAAACATGGAGTCATAGACATACAGTCACACAGGGGTTACAGACAGAGTAAAGATGGAGACAGAATGTGGTTATGCTGCCTGTGTCAAGAAACACCTGGGGCTGCCAAAGACTGGAGAAGGCAAAGAGGTATTCTTTCTCAGAGGCCTCAGAGGAAGCATGACCCTGCCAACACAGGGATTTCAGACTTCTACTCTATGGAACTGTGAGCTAGTAGATTTGTTTTAAGCTACTCAGTTTATAGCATTTTTTTTTACAGAAACTCATACCGATTTTGGTACCAGGAAGTGGGGTGCTTTTGTAACAAATACATAAAAATGTGGAAGTGACTTTAGAATTGGGTAATAAGTAGAAGCTTCAAGAATTTTGAGATACTTAATTTAAAAAAACAACAACCCAGTTTCCTTTGAAGAAATGGTGGGTAAGAACATGGATGCTAACTATACTTCTGGTAAAACATTAGAAGGAAATGAAGAACATGCTATTAGATACTGAAGGAAAGGTGATCCCTCTTATAAAGTAGCAGAAAACATGTCTGAATTGGCTTTGGTGTTGAATGGAAAGTAGAATTTGTTAGTGATAATAGAGCTGAGGAGATATCCAGGCAAAGTGTGGAAGGTGTGGCTTGGTTTCTCCTTGCTGCTTATATGAGAAATGAAAGGAATAAAATGAAGAGTGAGCTGTTGGGCAAAAAGTGTTTGGCTTGGTGATTTGGAAAGTTCTCAGCCTATTCCTATAGCCTGCTCTGGAGCTCATCAGCACGTGGCAGGAAAACCCTTTGCTGAAAATATTAGGGGTGTGACTTGTGGATCCAATCAACCATTTCAGTAGATGCCAAGAATAGAGATGTGGTTATCCAGAAAATCTCTGCCAAAGATTTTCTTTCTTTCTTTTCTTTCATGAATTGCACAGGAAACCAATAAGGATTTTTAGAATGTTATACCATCAAAATGCTGCCATCCTGGTTAGAGGGACAGAGGGAAAAATGACTCTAAGGGCAGAATCCGGGAAGCCAAAGACAGAGCACTGAGTCACAGAGGATTATTCTCAGGACTTGAAGTCTAATGGAACTTGCCTTGCTTGTTTTCAGACTTGCCTAGAACATGTGACCTCTTTTCACATTCCAATGTCTCCCTTTTAGCAGGAGACTCTCAGCTGGGCGTGATTGCTCATGCCTGTAATCCTGGCACTTTGGGAGAATGAAGCAGGAGGATTGTTTGAGTCCAGGAGTTCAAGACCAGCCCGGATTATAAAGTGAGACCGCCTCTCTATAAAAAATAAAAATTAATGGGGCATGGTGGCACACACCTATAGTCCCCTTCTTGGGAGGCTGAAGTGGAAGGATTGCCTCAGCCCAGGAGGCTGTGGCTGCAGTGAGCCATGATCGTGCTTCTGCACTCCAGCCTGGGTGATAGGGTGAGACTCTGACTCAAAAAAAAGAATGGGACTTGGGACTGTTTACCCTATACCTGTCCCACCATTGTGTTTTGAAGTAAATAACTAGTTTTCTGGTTTCACCAGTTCACAGATGTAGTGGAATTTTGTCCTGGGATGAAATATAACCCAAGTCTCACTCCTAACCTATTTGGATGATAAGACTTGCAACTTCTTGAGTTGATGAGATTTTAGAGTTGGAATAAAAGCTGTAGTAGGTTGAGACCTTGGGGATGTTGGAATTAGAAGAATATATTTTGTAGGTGCAAAGGACATGAATTTTGGGGAGCCATAGGGAAGACTGCTGTGGGTCAAATTGCATTTCCCAAGAAGTTATGTTGAAATCCTAACCTCCAGTACATTAAAACGTGACCATATTTGAAAATGAGGTAACTGCTAATATAATTGGTTAAGAAAAGGTCACACTGGAGTAGAGTAGACCCTTAATCCAATATGACTGGTGTCCTTATAAGAAGAGAAGACATAGACACACAGAGAAGGCTATGTGAAAACAGAAGCAGAGAGCAGAATTATGCATATTATGCCAAGGAACACCTGGGGCTACCAGACGCTGGAAGAGGCAAGGAAGAATCTTCCTTCCAGGCTTCAGAGTGACCCTTTCCAACACCTTGATTTCAGTCTTCTAGCTTTCTGAACTATGAGAGAAGAAATGTCTGTTTTGCTTTGTTGAGTTAGAGTCTCACTCTGTTGCCCAGGCTCAAGTGAGTGGCAGGTTCACAGCCACCACAGCCTCAACTTGCAGGGCTCAGGCAATCCTTCAGCCTCAGCCTTCCAAATAGCTGGAACCACAGGCATGTACTGCCACGCTCAGCTAATTATGTTTTGACTTATTGTAGAGATTAGATCTCACCATGTTGCCCAGGCTGATCTTGAACATGTGGGCTCAGGCAATCCTCTTGTCTCTGCCTCCCAAAGTGCTGTGATAACAGGCGTGAGTCACCGGCCTGGTCAAAATTTCTGTTGTTTTAAGCCAGCTAGTTTCTAGTAGTTTGTTACGGCAGCCTTAGAAAACAAACATATATACTATAGATAACATTAAAAAAAAAAGTATTTAAAAAAAAAGTATATAAGGCTTATTTGTTCATCAAGTGGAAGATACTATAGAAGTAGCAAGGACAGCCATCTTCTACTTGGCATTGTGGCCTCCCTCAGACCCCTCCTGAAGCCCAAGATAGCCAAAAAGAAGATCAAGAATTTCATCGGGCACAAGTAAGACCAATACCTCAAGATTAAGCGTAACTGGTGGAAACCTAGAGGTATTGACAACAGGGTGTGCAGAAAATTCAAGGGTCAGATTGATGCCCAATACTGGCTATGAGAGCAGCAAGAATACAAAGCACATGCTTCCCAATGGCTTCCAGAAGTTTCTGGTCCACACCATCAAGGAACCGGAAGTGCTGTTGGTGTGCAACGCATCTTACTGTGCTGAGATGGCTCAGTGTTTCCTCCAAGAACCACAAAGCCATCATTGAAAGAGCAGCCCAGCTAGTCACCAATCCTAATGCCAGGCTGTGCAGCAAAGGAAATAAACAGACAGCTCGTGTGCACTTTTCCTTTGTGTTTAAATAAAATCATAAAAACTGTCCTCCAAAAAGAAGAAGTAACAAGGAGGCAGTTCCTGTCCTGGCCGGTGAGATCAGTGAAGGCTTCCCTAAGGAGGAAACGCTTGAGCCAAGTTTTAAAGGATTGACAGGACTTTTCTAGGTGGGAAAGAAAAGAGCTTTCTCAAGATCATCATGCTCCTTGACATGCAAAGCTAATATTTTAATGAGGGAGACAGAAAATAGACAGATAACAATTACAAATTGTGGTGATGACGACTTGGAACTCACTGTGCCAACACCATTCTCATTTCACCGGACGGATGGGACCCAAGTACAGATGGGCATTCCACTGCAGCCTGGTGTCTGGTAGTGAAGTGGCATGATCAGTGGAGGAGGTATAATCGCTTTCTTCTCAACCCAACGCTATGTAGCTTGGACAAGTCTCACTTCTCTGAACCTCATTCCCACATTTGAAAGAAAAGAAACCCAGCAGGAAAGAGGTTTATCTAAAAACCCCTCTCATTCTAATTTGGTGACATATGTTGTTATATGAGAAGCTGGGTAATTTGGTTAACTAAAGCAGTCTATTGGACAGAAGTAGCACAGCGGTAGTCACTAAAGTCTCACAATATTCCATACCGCCTTTTCCTTCTTTCTTTTTTTAAGGTGGCAAATTAAACTGTGAGATTTATTATAAAGAAAGGTAGCTGCAGTCTCATTTTCTGAAGTTGGAGTCAGTATGGCAATTCACTCTGAATGAGAAGCGTCTCTGGCTTCAGAGGCGGCTCTACTGTGCATTAGGTAAGATCATAGCTCAGAGATAGTTTTTTCCTGAAAGTGTGTAACTTGTGAGCTTTTCCCCAAATGCCAATCAAAATCCCATTAACTTCATTTTAGATGTGAACGAAGAACCACAAAGTAGGTTGCTTTGCATTTGCGTTTCCAGAATGTGGAACACTAAGCAAGACTCTGGGGTAATTTGTCTTTCAAATCTCTCTGGTGTTCTGAATCATGCCATCGTTTTATGATGTCTGATACTACTTTGCAAAATCTGAGTAGCATAATTGGTCTTTCTCAAATGTAATTTCTTAAGAGTCTTTAGATCTTTGGGGTAATTAAAAATCACCACAACTTCTGTAAAGGTACAAGTTGTCTAGGTCGTAGGATACCATTTGTATATTGCCATTCACTGGAGTCTGTCATTAACTAAATAATACACAGGGGACAGGTGCTGTTGCTAAAAAATTAAGTTTTCAAATGCCGATAGTAATAGATATATGGATTTTGTACTAAAAACAAATATGCTTTTAAAAATATGACTTGGTAAACCACAGGTACCATTGAGTACGTTCTGCTATTTCCCATTTTGCTTCCAAATGGTAGCCGCTAGCCACATGTGGCTATTTAAATTGAGATGTAAATTAATTAAAACTAAATAAAATGTAGCATTCAATTTCTCATTTTCACAAGCCATATTTCAAGTGTTCGAGAGCCACATGTGACTACTGGCTACATGTTTGGGCAGATAAGGAACATTTTCTTCATCACCAAAAGTTTTTTTGCACAGCACTGCTTTAGAAAGTCTAGCCAGTAAAAAGAACTAGGGAGTGCCCTTGCTTAAGTATGAGTTGAAATGAGTTTTCCTTTATTTCTGTGTCTAGAAGAGCATTACAAATATTTCAAACTACTTACAGAAATACATTCTTTAAAATATAGGCATGTAGTTAATGGTTAGTGAACAAGGGTATTTCTCATGGCATTATTATAGGAATTAATATAGATGTCTGTGTAAGATAATGGCCAATGTTCTACAGTCCCTAATTCAAGCTTTTGGAGACCATTTAATGACCTAAGAAAATGCTAATAATATAATATTAGTTTAAAAATCTCACTGACACAATATGATACCAAAACATACTCAACATGGTAATTTCTTATTAGCTTATGGTGGTTTTTACATTATTCTATAATTATTATTATTTTGGTTGAAGTCTCACTTTGCTGAGCAGGCTAGAGTGCAGTGGCATCATCATGGCTCACCACACCCTTGATTTCCTGGACTCAGGCAATCCTTTTGCCTCAGCCTCCCAAGTAGCTGGGACTATAGGAGTGTGCCGCCACACCCAGTTAATGTTTTGATTTATTTTGTAGAGATGAAATCTCACTATGTTGTCCAAGCTGGTCTCAAATTCCTGGGTTCAAGCAATCCTCTCACTTTGGCCTCCCAAAATGCTGAGATTACAAGCGTGAATCACTGTGCCTGGCCATTTTTCTATGATTTTTAAAAGAGCTTGTATTATTTCATTGCCAGAGGAAAAAAATTATTTAAAAACATACAAATATGTAAGGTTTGGAGTAGATAGATTAGTAAAATCCAAAGTACAAAGCAGTTCACTGGTGGGTAGCCTCCTTTTCTGTTTCAACAGGTAATTGAAATGTTGGTAGCATTAAAAGCTCTTGGGTGGTAATCTTCAATGTCGACTGCATTCCTCTTCTTACCATCAAGGATCTAATGAGAGGGATTCAGAAGATAAGTCTGCGGAGTGGAGTTGTTAAGGAAGGTGATAATAAGCCAGTAGCAATACACCAGGCCATCTGCAGATGAAACAGATTTCAAACACAGAGAAATCAAAATGTCAGGCCATAAAAAGCAAGTTAGTTCAAAATATCATCTTTACTGATTTGAAAACAATCAAATCATTTGAAAAATCATTTTCTGTACTTAATTTTGATTATTTTAAAGTATACTGTCTTGACTTTTTTATACAGTTTATTTTGATAAATCAACTTTTTCAAGCCCTTTCTCAACATTCAGGCCAGGCGTGGTAGCTCATGCCTCACGTAGCCCTCGGAGAAAGAAGCTGGAGGCACCACTGGGTGTACATAGTCTGATGAGGCAGTCAAAGTAGATGTCTTCTGTCTTTAAAAAGAATAAAGGAAGATAGACTCCCAAGGGTGAGAGGCAGTGGGATGGGGTGGGTGTCCAGAGGGAAAGAAGTTGGGTCCCGCCTGCATGGATAGGAGATATCCAAGGCTAGATAACTGAGAGTACATTGAGCTAAGGAGTTGAACGTGACCCTGTCAGCAACCAAGCGTTGGGGCGAGGAGGGTCTTGAGCAGCGGGATGTCTGCTTCAAGGGATCTTAGAAGGAGCACTCGGGTTCTGTTGTGGGATAAGATGAGGTGGTCACAGGCTGGAGACAGACTCTGTTTGGTAGAACTGGCCTGCCCATTTTCCTCCATCTTGGTGTGTGTTCCAGAAGAAAGAATCAGTTAGGATCTCAGCATCAGAAGTTCCTCACTGAGTATTACAGTAGAAGTGGACTTCTGGAAGGGGAAGGACATGTCATCTACACCCCAGCTTCCTTTGGGCCAAGGAAGTTTCTGGTCACAAGGTTATACATGATTGCTGGACCCCTGGCCCAAACCCTAAAACTCTATCTATTCAGTCCACAATGTGCTGAAATACCACAAGTTTGTATTGTTGGATTTTTGCAGAGAGAGAGAGGACACAGGGATGTTTTAGGAGGCAAAGTTTCCCAGGGCCTCCCATAGGGTCAGAAAGCTGAGAGTTTTGATAAGCATGACCTTCAGGGGTAAAAGCAGAGGGTGGAAGTACAGGAGGCCTCTTAGCTATCACTTTAGAAAGTACTAGAGCCCAGGCCTGTAATGGTAGTCAGTGGCCTCATGTGCCTATTAAACGCTTAAAAAGTGGCTCATTCAAATTGAGATGTGCTATAAATGCAAAATACTCACCAGATTTTGAAGACATAGTTTAGTAAAAAGAATGTTAAATATCTCATTAGGATTTTTAAAATCTTGACTACATGTTGAAATAATAATATTTTAGATATGTGAGGTTAAATAAAATATATTGTTAGAACTATGTCCATTCTTTTTTTCTTTTTAAATGGATACTAGAACATTTAAAACTACTTATATAGTTGGAAATAGCTTTCTTTCTTTTCTTTTTTTGAGTCAGAGTCTCACTCTGATACTCAGGCTGGAGTGCAGCAGCATGCTCACAGCCACTGTAGCCTCGACCTGCTGGGTTCAGGAGATCCTTCCACCTCAGCCTTCCACGTAGCTGAAACTACAGGTGTATGCCACCATACCCGGCTAATTTTTTTATTTCTTGTAGAGACGAGGTCTTGCCTAGTTGTCCAGGCTGGTCTCAAACCCCTGGGCTCAGGCAATCCTCTTACCTCTGCTCCCAAAGTGCTGAGATTACAGGCATGAGCCATCATGCCTGGTTGTGGTATTATATTTTTATCCACAGAAATAACATATAGTTATTTCACATAGTTAGAAATATGTCATATTATTAACTCATATAACTCATAGTAGTCTGGCTTAGACTATATACTTTGTAAGGTCCTGTCATCTTTGTAAATTCCTCATGCTCCCTCTTTTCTTCTCTCTGGTTCTGAGTTGCCATTTCAGGAAAATCTTTCACATAAAAAATGTGCGACCCCCTAGCAAATAGAGGTGAGAGTTATGGTATGTGATGGTCCAAGCTACACCCAGCGTGAGGTGAGAAGATTGTCCCCAATAAAGGAATAGAGTTTGTAGCAGCAGGTACTAAGAAGCTATCCAAGTAGACTAACTTGTGGGTGATGCTGAAAGAAAAAAACTATAATTTGTGTTACTAACCTGGTCCTGGCAACAGAATAGTACCTGTGGGATTTTTCGTTTTTGGTCAGGGTCTCACTTTGTCACCCAGGCTGGAGTGCGATGGCACAATCACAGCTCACTGCAGTCTGGAACGCCTAGGCTTAAGCGACACTCCTGCCTCAGCCTCCCCAAGTAGCTGGGACTACAGGCGTGTACTACCACGCCTAGCTAATTTTTTAAAAAACGTTTTGCTATGTTGCCCAGGCTGGTCTTGAACTCCTTGACTCAAGCAATCCTCCCACCAGGGCCTCTCAAAGTGCTGGAATTACAAGCATTAGTCATCACTCCCAGCCCCGTGTGGGATTCTTAAGAATTTCAAAGAAATTGACAACATGGACTAGGTTGCGAAAGGAACCCCCATCCTTCAGCTCTTTCATACTCCCTTTCCCACTATCCTGATCTTACAGTTCATAGACTACCAGAGCCTCCAAATTCTCTCATTATGTCAATCCTTTTGTGACCTAACCAGTGTACTCTGAAGCTCAGTACCTGAACCTTTTATTCTTAAAAAACCTCTAAAATATCAGGCTCCTTCTGGGAAAAGCCATAACCCCGGATCTATCTCCTAAACTGCCTCTCTATTCCTAATTCCGGACTACTAGGTGTGGACACAGAGCATCATTCATTTCTGCAGATTGGCTGAGGTCCCAGAGATCCACTCAGGGATGACAGCATTACACATGCTGGATAGCTCTCCCATTCCCTTCAGTAATCATTCAAATCCTTACCACTTTCAGGGATCCCAAGAATAAGCAAAAGGTGCCCTTCCATCAATTAGTTTATGATGGTATAGTGGCTCAGTCTGGACAGCTCTGCCCTGGAGGGTGGGGAACACGAGGGGTTTCCCAGGCTGCACACACATCATGCACCCACATTTTTACAACCCCTCCCCCTCACTGACTTTGGGTCTCCACAGTATCAGTAACCTACACATTGTCTGCTATTTCTACCCTCCACCTACAGGAAAAGAGAAGCAGGATTGGATTCTGGTAGACATGAGTCAGACTTCTAAGTGTGGAGAATTAACCTCAAGGGATGCTCAGAGCATGTCTGACGTAGGATATAGCCACTCATGTGCATGTATATGAGTGTGCCAGTGATGGTTTTCATGTGAGGTCTTCTCCTAAGTGTGTGCATGGCCTTTTATGTACAGTGTGGGATTATATGTAGAAGGAGGGTTTTTTTCCTGCTTTCCCAAGACTTGACTAGGAGGCCAGAATCTCTGGTCTTCACATTCTAGGATAAGTTAATATGCGGTCCCCTTGTGCGGTATACAACTCAGACACCTAAACTCCTCAAAACCCTCATACCATTCCCATCCATTCTGTTGTCAGAAGATGGCTTCCTTAGTTCATTTTTGGCTGCTATAGCAGAATACCATAGACTGAGTGATTTATAAACAATAGTTTATTTGTTTCACAGTACTGGGGGCTGGGAAGTTCAAGAACATAACCCTGGCATCTGGTAAGGGCCTTTGTGCTGTGTGATCCCAGCGTGAAAGGCTGAAAGTAAGCGAGTGCAGGAGACAGAGAGGAAACTGGGCAAAATTCATCCTTTTAATAGGATCCAATCCCTTAATAGCTACCCTGCTCCTGAGATAACAGCACTAATGCATTTAGGAGGGCAGAGTCCCCACTATCTAATCACCTCTTAAAGTTCTTGCCTTTTTTTTTGAGTTGGAGTCTCACTCTGTCACCCAGGCTGTGCAGTGGCATGCTCATGGCCACTGCAGCCTTGACCTGCTGGGCTCAGGCGATCCTTCCACCTCAGTCTTCCAAGTAGCTGGAATTACAGGTGCTTGTTACCACATCCAGCTTATTTTTTGATTTATTGCAGAGATGAGGTCTCACCAAGTTGCCCAGGCTGGTCTTTAATCTCTAGGCTCAGGCAATTTTCCTGCCTCTGCCTTCTAAAGTACTGGGATTACAACTTGAGCCACTGTGTCCGGTAGTCCCACCCCTTAATACCGTCACAATGCCAACTAAATTTCTACATGAATTTTAATGGGGACATTCAAATTGTACCTGCGAATATATTCTCATCTGTGCCTTGCTTTTGCCTTTTGCCTTCAGTTTCAGAGCATCAGGTGTCTACCTTCTGTCCAAGGCCAACACCCCCATGCCCTTGATCATATCACGGGTTTCTCTTAACCTTGTCACATTAGCTACTCTCCTTGCTCGTATTTCTCTACATATTCCTTTTCATGTACTTTCCAGTTGTCCTATAAAATCTGTTCAAGTTCAAAAAAACCTTTTCTTGACCTCCAAGCACTCCCCTCCACCACATGTTCTCTCTTCCTTCTCAGCCAGCTTCTAGAAAGCGAACTCTCCCACCATTTTCACTTCTTCACCCACTCCACTCTGGTCTTCATCTCTGGCATGCTACTTAGTGTTCTTCTCAGTAACCTCTGTGTTGCCTGATTTGCTGACTGACATTTCTGTAGTTATTTTACTGAACTCCTCTGAATATCTGACACTGACAATCACTTCTTTCTTCAGGACGCTCTTGATTCTATTGGCTTCCATGATACTTGCCTAGGTAGAACCTATCAGTCAGTGAGAGAACCATGTCCAATGTCCCTGTCTACCGTAGATAACTGCACTCAGAGTCCCTGACTGGGCAACCCCATGTTCTCCTGAGTCAAGGGAAACAGATCCACAGCCAATCGATGGAGGTCATGCTGAGCTGGGAGTGGGTGGGATGTAGCCTTGAGGGCTTGAGGTGAGGTCTGGCCCTTTCCATGTCTGTGATGGTACTTTAATCTTATACTATATACGCACCGTTTATCAAACTAGTGTTTACACTTCCTTGTGAGTGCAATCACAAGGAAACTTGTCGAAGACAAACACCTTATACTTCCTAGAGCTTATCCTCAGAAAGGTATATTTGTGGGTTTCTCTGGCCCCCAACCACATGGTTTCACATGGCAATTCTCTCTTGCTCTTTCCTGAGAACCACCACGTCCATGTTATATCCATATGCTCATGTCATATCCATATCTTGAGACTCTGACAGCACGTGATCTGAATTACTTGTTTGCAACTTCCAGGAGACCATGTGCTTCTGAAACATAACTCGACAAGGTGGTCCAGGCCAATGGACAGAGTTTGTTAAGGACACCATTACTAATGATTAGATTCCTCTGACTTCTACTGAATGTGTCGGCAAAATTAGGTTTTCTCTAGTTGAGGCTTTCCCATGTATAATGGAAAGTATCTAAATGAACAATGGAAGTTATTTTCACCATTCCTTTAAAAAACTCTTTTGGTGATAAAGTTATTTATTAATAAATTATGACAAGACAGTCACGGTGGCTCACGCCTGTAATCCTAGCACTCTGCGATGTGGAGGTGAGAGGGTTGCCTGAGCCCTGGCAACTTGGTGAGACACTGTCTCTACGATAAATCAAAAAATTAGCTGGGCGTGGTGGTGCACAACTATAGTTCCAGCAACTTGGAAGGCTAAGGAAGGATCGCCTGAGCCCAGCAGGTGGAGGCTGCAGTGGCCATGAGCATGCCACTGCTCTCCAGCCTGGGCAACAAAGTGAGACTCTGACTCAAAACACAGAAAAAGTATACAAGCTTCTGGGCAAGCTCTCCATCCTATTACAAGCTCCCCATTTGGCCAACTATCATGCTCTGCTATGACCCACATTATTACTGATCCATTTTCCTCTCCTTCTTTCATTCACAGGCATCACTGCAGCACCCACAAAATGCATATTTTTTCACTGTCCGCGCATGTATATGCTTTCCTCCCCTCTCCATCAGTCCCAGTCCTGAACTTCTTTCAGCACTTGACTCAGGTTGCATCTTCTCTGTGAGGCTTGCTCAGAGTCTCCAGTTATAATCCTTTTGTTCCTCTAGCTCAGTGGTTATCAACTAGAGGCTTGGTGGCTCAGCCTGTAATCTCACGCCTTTGGGAGGCTGAGGTGAGTGGATTGCC
>NW_007253880.1:740351-744812 GCF_000164805.1 Carlito syrichta | reverse complement strand
AGTGGATTGCCTGAGCCCGCGGGTTCGAGACCTCATCTCTACAATAAATCAAAAATTAGCTGGGCGTGGTAGCGAGCGCCTGTAGTTCCAGCAACTCGGAAGGCTTAGGCGGAGGATTGCCAGAGCCCAGTAGGTTGAGGCTGGGGTGACCGGGAATGGCCACTGCACTCCAGTCTGGGCGACAGTGAGACTCCAACTCAAAAAAAAAAAGAAGTGATTTTTTTAATCTCTGGAGAACATTTGGCAAAATCTGAAGACATTTTTGGTTGTCTGAGGTAGGTGCTAGTGGGATTTGGTCAGTGGAGACCAAGGACACAGATAAACATCCTACAGTGTGCACAACAGTCCCTGACAACAAAGAATTATGCAGCCCACCATGTTGCTAGTGTTGAGAAACCCAGCAGTCTAGCCTGACTTTGGCACCCTATTATTTGATTACTCATTATGGTGTAGAACCATAGTGCTGGATGGTAACTTTACTATTATTATCATTGTAATTTTTTTGAGATAGGGTCTCACTCTGTCACCCAGGCTGGAGTGCAGTGGCGCAATCCCAGCTCACTGCAGACTCGACCACCTGGACTCAAGAGATCCTCCCATCACAGCTTCCCAAGTAGATGAGACTACAGGTATGTACCACCATACCTGGATTCTTTTTTAGAGAGATGAAGTCTCTCTATGCTGCCCAGGTCGGTCTCAAACTCCTGGGCTCAAGCAATCCTCTTGTCTTGGCCTCTCAAAGTGTTGGGATAACAGGTATGAGCCACTGCACCTGGCCTGGATGGGAACCTTTAGAAATCATCCCATTGCCCCCTGAGTTTTATGGGTTAGAAGGCAAGAGAAGCGACTGAGTCACAGAATGAGTGAATCATTGGTAGGGCTCTGTCCCCTGGCCCCTGGGCCATTGGTCATTTCTGTTTACTGTGTCGTTATTTTCTTTCTCTCAGGTTAGCTTAAAAGTTTTTATAAGCAAGGTTAGGATCTTTGTATTAAACTTGCAGTGACTCTTCTTTTCAACCTCGTACCCTTAGTTCAGTCCTAGGAGCACAATATATATTTGCTATCAGATAAAAATAGCCCTACATTGTGTAAAATAATCATTTCATTGCCCTAAAGACATATTTTGTAAAGAACGTACCTCCTAGATATAAACTCTAAAAAGGATAGATGACTATATCTAAATCACAGAAAGAAGAAATCCTACAGAGACATTCTGCGGAAATGTGCTCAGCGTTAATTAGAGTAACTACCAGTCAACGGAGTCTTATGTATTTAAATGATGGTGATGAAAATCACAAGCTTAGCAGTGCAGAGGAAAACAGGAAAGATTTCTACTAAGGGGAATGTTTAACTGAATTCCTACAAAGAAAGTGGGAGAAAAAAAAAAAGACAGAAAGGACAGCACCTTGGAGAAGTTTGTAAATTTATTCCTGTGAATTCTGACTTATAATCCATTCCCATCAATAAGTTATTCTCATTGAGGAAATAGTGTGTAAGTAATTGTCAAAACAGCGTTCAAAAGGCTAGGTCAAGCGTGCGAATGATGGAATAAAGAATAAAACTTTATATTGGAAAGAAGAGCTGATTGACTGGAATTCTGCATTTCAGAGTCAGGGCAGGTGAAGCTGCAGGTGCAGGCCTGGATCTGCTTCCTGGCTGTGCCAGGGAGCAGGTGTGGGACTCAGGCAACCACCCTAATCCTTCAGCTGTGAAGTGAGGGTCAGTAACAGTACTTCCCAAAATACAAAAATCAGTGTGAGGATTTGGCGAAAGATCACAGGAAAAGTGCTCACCAAAGGATTGGGCTAAATCTTAGGGCTGAATAAATGAGATTTATTGTTAAAATTCATTCTGCTTTTACTTTTATTTCTAAAAAAAAAAAAAAGGAAGATCACTTAGTTTGATGTCTATTTTAGTTCCTCAAAAGGAACATGACAGCCCCTTCAAGATAACTTGTTACATTGGCATCCTCACTTTTAAAATACAACCGTGAATTTTTATCTATCTATCTATTTATTTATTTTGAGTTGAAGTGTAACTCTGTTGCCCAGGCTAGAGTGCAGTGGCATAATCATGGCTCACTGCAGCCTCGACCTCCTGGGCTCAGGTGATCCTTTCACCTCAGCCTCCTGAGTAGCTGGGACTACAGGCACTTGGCCATCACACCCAGCTAGTTTATTTTTTGTAGATGTGAGGTCTTTCTATGTTACTCAGGCAGGTCTCGATCTCCTGGGCTCAAGGGTTCCTACCATCTTGGCCTCCCAAAGTACTGGGATGACATCCCACCTGGCCTATGGGTGAATTTTTACATATGCTTATATGTTGAGGCCTTTTAATCCTGTGAACAAATTTGTAGGGTTAAGGACCAGGAAAATAACTTAAGCTTGATTTTCTTTCTTTCTCTCTTATTTTCTTCCTTCCTTCCTTCTTCCCTCTCTCCCTCCCTTCCTTCTACTCTTCCTTCCTTCCTTGAACAAGACGTGCACATGCATGTATGAGTATATCGAGTAAGACATTTATAGAGAATGTGACAAGCAGGTGTTATGGAGCATCTTGGGTTCCAGTTTGGGTTCCAAGCCTAGCTCATAATAGATAGGAGATGTCAGGCATGTCACTTAACCATCCCTCATCTGTAAAATAAGGCGTCTGGCATAGATGATTAATAAGGTTTCCTCCAGTTTTAAGTACTGGATTGTATTTTTGTTTCTGGAGAGTCATAAACAGGCATCCACTTCAAATGTATTATTAAAAATGATCTGGTCTTTTTAATAGTAGTTCAATCTGTGGGAAAAGACTGAAGCATTATGCAATTTTGAAATGATATTTTACATTTTGAATAGATATCTTGGTCCAGGCATTTTGTCAGAGCTGGCTTTCTAATTGTGTGATCTATGCAGGTGCATACCTGTGTTTAGCAGGACACCACAACTGATTTAATGCACTGCTGTTGCCATCTTGACATTCCTAATGATTTTTGAACAAAAGGCCCTGCATTTTTATTTTGCACTATACCCTGCAAATAATGTAGCTTGTTCTGGCTACAACTTATAGTTCATTGTTTAATTTCGAGGACCAAGATTCTCTATTTTTTTGGTTAGAGACTCACAGGGCCTCTTTCTTCTGCACCCATTCTCAGGTTTTATGTTGGTATAAAAGTAGGAAGGGCAGTCTGCTAAGCCTGCCAGACTGCGGCATGTACTGTCAACTGAGTCCAGGATGACTGTGCCCTCCTTGGACTTCAAAGGGCAGGGGTTCCATCCTTCAGCCTCAGCCATCTCTACTGCAGTGGCCTAAGCTTCTGTCACTGGCAATTCCCACATCAGTGCAAATGTCTGTAATAGTCTATCAGACTGCAAGGGGGCCTTGGTGAGAGAATAAATAGTCTTTCTTTGAACATCAGAGACCCATCCTCTCAAGGGTGAGACCCATTCTGTGAAAATTCACAGCTCCCATCCACTCTCCTCCTTGCTGGTGTTCTTGAGTAAATACTCAAGGCTTGGCCACGTGTCCTTTGAGCACATACTTGATGGCCCTGGATCAGATGTACCTCTCTGAAGAGCAGTAAAGAGGAGCTACTCAGAAAAAAACCTTTGAATTCTGTCAATGCTTGCGATGATTCAGCTTCGAAAAACACTTCTGACCTCTTACTTAGTGTATTCTATCCTCCATCCAGGCGCTGAGGGCACAGCAGGGAGCAAACACAATGATCATGAGATAATTACAATTTATCACGGTGGCCCAGACATCGTAGGTTTATACTTCTTGGCCTGTAATAGTCACCTACAGAACTGATGTGGGGATGTCAGGAGATAATAAGTGACTGGGCGTCGGAGAGCTACTTCCTGGGAACCTGCATGGTGCAATATGGGCCCACCGGTTTTAAAAAAACGAAAACTGCAAGCTGTTCTTCAAAATGTGTAGAGGTATTAATTGGAAGCAGAGATAGTATGAAATTTGTCTTTTCTCCCTAATTTTTCAAACAATTGAACCTGTCGTCCAGGGCAGCATCCCTCCCTTGACCACTGATCTATAGGAATGGCAGCTGGGTCCAGGGCTTCCTAGTCCGCGATTTCTCTTCCCACGCGGGATGCAGGCGCTGGGAGTGAAGGCGCGGCGACCCGCCCCTACCCGAGGCTCCAGAGTAATGGCGGGGCGGTCGGGCCCAGCTAGGAAAGGCAGCGGGAGCGGCGAGAAGAGGCGGGGCTAGGCCGTGGTGGGCGGGGCAGAGGCATGGCCATGGCTTAGTGCCGCTGAGCCTACCGCCGGGTTTGGAAAGGAAGCGGGAGCGGTAGGGAGATGGGGTGTCAGGGGGCGGGGCCATAGAGTGGGCTTCGTGCCGGTTTAGGGCGCGGCAGGGAGAGGCGGGGCCCAGTCGAGGTGGGTGGGTCCAGGGGCGGGGCCCCGATTTAACTGCTGAGGCCTCGGCCGGCATTGGAAAGGAAGAGCCAGGGGCAGGGAGGG
>NW_007253880.1:724778-740331 GCF_000164805.1 Carlito syrichta | reverse complement strand
GGGCGGGGCCCCGGAGTGGGCCTCGTGCCGGCTTAGGGGGAGTCCCGGGCGCGACGGGGAGAGGCGGGGCCGAGCGGAGGTGGGTGGGGCCGAGCGGAGGTGGGTGGGGCCGAGCGGAGGTGGGTGGGGCCGGGCCACGGTGGGGCGGGGCTCGCTGCGCGCGGGGGTGAGCGCTGCCACTCGATCCGCCCGCCGGCTGCGGAACTGCGCCGCCTGCCTGAACGCGGACGCGGCGATGGCACCGCGGGGATTCCCGGGGTCCGCCGTCCTCGCCGCTGCTGTCTTCGTGGGAGGCGCCGTGAGTTCGCCGCTGGTGGCCCCGGGTGAGTGCCCCGTCGAGGCGGGGCCGCCGGGTGCCGAGCTGGGTCCCCGGGGCGCGGGAGGAAGCGCCGAGGCAGCGCCGCGCGTCCCGGGCCGTCCGAGCCCTGGCACAGCCGCGGGATCCAGGCGCTGGACATCTGGCGTCCCGGGGTGGCCCAGGCAGGGCGCGGCGCGTGGCAACGGCTCCGTTCCTCCCTTCCCGCCTTGCCTTCCCCCGGCCTCTTCTGAGGACCCGCATCCCCCAGACCCGAGCCGTGCGGAGTGTAGAGACCGGGCCTGGTGTCGCTTTCCTCCGCGCGCTGCCCCTGTGGCCGGGCGCCTCGGGACCCGCAGACCCCTTTCCTGCCTTCCTTGTCCGCGAAGGCCCCGCGAGCGGAAGATCGAGACCGAGAGGACCGGGTGCGCTGTCGCCGCCTCCCTCCCCCTTTTCGAATCTTAAAACCTCGAGGAGTTCCAGTTTCTTTCCAAGTTTGCATTTATTTTAGCGGCCGATGATTCTTGTAACAGGTGTGGGAGTCCAGATTCCTTCCCGTATATCCTGGATAAATCAGGCTCGGAAAAAGGGAAGGCGCGTCTGTAAACATACATTTTTTCCCCCCTTCTTTGTGTTGATTCCTGTCATCACAAAAGGAACCTTCTGTGGTCAGGGCAGGAAGCCACCAGCAGGCATGCCAAAGTGTTGTCCCCAACGATGAACTTATGAGCAGGAGTTTTAAACAGAATTTCTTAAGAGGTGTAACTTTCACAGAAGCTCTGACTCTCACTCTGGTTATTATAATAACCGACATTAGGGCTTCCCTACCACTGTCCCCCTTCTTAATTGCCACCTCACAGCAGTTTTTTTTAACAATACATATATATGTATGCCTTCTTGGCCATTTGGGGTTATCACAGCCAGGAGTCTTGCATCAGCAAGTTCTTGCAAGCTTGCCTTCAGGGGCGACTCCTCTTCAGGTCCCAATAATCAGCATCTGGAAGCTTTCCAACTGTCTTCTCCTCCACAAAGCTACATAAACTGCTTTTCCTCCTGAGACCATTCCGATCACTTACAGCTTTTAAACTGGCTTATCACTTTGGCCTTGGCTTTTTCATAGAAACCAGAGTAGGTGGGGAACGGAAAGGGATGGATTCTATGTCTCCTGAGTCTTTATCAGCAGACCTGAATTTCCTTTAACCATCCATCCTGGTGATGACATGTTTTATTGGGCGGGAGATTCTGCCTTTCATTGCTGAGACATGCAGGTGCATAATCAGGTTCAAGTTGTACGAGAGGTCGTAGATAGTCCTTAAAGGGCTGGAGTTAGTTGCTTCAGAATTTGGAAAAGAGCTTAACCTGTGAGTCAAATTGTTAAAAGCACATGATGCATATCATTAGCCATCAGCAGGAAAAATCCATCCCCAGAGTGAGTTCATGTTTCAGTGGCTCTCTGAGCAACACCCAGGTCTCAGGACTGGACTATGACTGAAGAAATCTCTTATCTAATTGCACAGTAGGCCTTAAAAACTTTTTATTTTAGATTCAGGGGGTGCATGAGAAATATACCCATATATTTTGTTACCTGAGTATGTATTGTGTGATGGTGAGGCTTGCGCTTCTATTGAAACTGTTCCCCTAATAGTGAACATGGTACCCCGTAGATAATTTTTCAACACTCCCCCCTTTTTCCTTTCCCCTGCAAGAGTCCCCTGTTGTTCCCATCCATATAACTGTGTATGTCTAGTATTTAGCTGCTGCTCATAAGTGAGAACGTGCAATATTTGACTTTCTGTGTTAATTCGCTTAGAATTATGGCCTCCTGCTGCATCCATGTTGCTGCAAAGGACATGGTCTTGTTCTTTTTTTTTCTTTTTCTTTTTGACTACGTAGTACTCCATCATGTATCTGTATCACATTTTCTTTATTCAGTCCATTTTGATGGGCATCTGGGTTGGGTATATGTACCATGTTTTCTTTATCTAATCTACTGTTGCTGGGCCACTAGATTGGTTCCATGTCTTTGCTACGCATGGTAGCCTTTTTGATGAAAGTTAATGCTTAAGAAGCATGAGGTGTCTGAAAAGGAGAGAGTGACAGACTGCACATTTGCCAGCATGTCTTGAGGCCTGTATAAAGAGAGAAGATGCCCTGAGCAGCCAACAACTGATGTCCTTGGAATCTGAGACCAGTTCATGTTTGTAGGCCGAGCTTAAGGAAGTACTGAGAGAGAGAGAGAGAGGAAATAATGCTGAATGCCTACTCTGTGCCAGGCTTTGGGGTGGGTATTTTATATGCATTTAAAACCCTCTTGAAGTCCTTATTTCCAGTGAGCCAGAGAGGTTAAGCAACTGGCTCAACATCACATGGGTATTGTGTTCATTCAGAGAAGCAGAATCCCTATGAGTGTGTGTGTGTGTCTTTATTTATATCTATATTTGCTTGATTCCAAAGTTCGTTCTCTTTCCATTGTACCTCATTACTCTCTGTAGAGAAAATAGAATATGAATCAACTTCTGCAATCTTGCTGAGATTATAAGATGGAGAGTTTGGACATCATAAAGCAGTAAGCATGTGATTATCAGAAGTTGTGAAGCAGAGAAAAGAACCGGTAGCCTCACGGTGGGTGGTGGCATGTCTCTTTCACGTCACTCACAGTGAAAAAGTCTCATTAAACTGTCTCTAGCAGCAGCATTTGAAACATATACCACAAGCCCTGAAGGGATGATTTTCTGCATCTTGGCTTATTTATGTCCTTAAGTTCTCTGGTTACTCGATCTTTGGGCATATTAGTTTCTCTACCAGGCAGTGGGCACAGCCCTCAAGTAAGGAGTGGGTGGAAAAGGTCCAGGTGCTGGAGAGATGAGAAATGCAGTCTCCTTGGGCTCTGTGGGCGTCCATCCAGCCTTCTGACTCCTCATTTAGATGCTGAAGATAAGCTTTATTACATGCTGGGTTCTCCTGTGGCCAGGTACCTGCCAAGCTGCACATCCACATAATACTGAGTTGTTGTACAGAATGTTTTGAAAAAGTTCCCCCTTGGAGCTTCGTGCCCAAATTCAATTTAAAGAGGAAATTAAAAATTTGAGAAGTGCCTGTCATTCCTTATTCCCCTACCCTCCTCCCGAGAAAGAAATGAATCAAACTGTTTGGGAGTTGGAATAGTTGAGCTTGAATGTGAGAGGAGATCAAAGCCCCAGGTGATGCAAACACAAAGGCAATGTTACTTTTTAAATAATTGTTGGGCTCTGATGCTGAAGCTTAATTTCATATTGGGACAACAGAGAAATGATTGAAAACTGACAAAGAGAATGAATTAAATTGTTATTGGTTAAAACTGTTATGTTGAGTGGATCCTAATAATTTAGGGCACGCACTTCAGTAGTTATAAAGATTTGATGTGCGACTGAAGGCAGGTAGGGTAGTGAATTTGGTGTGGCTTACAAGGACTAGAATTGGAATTTGGAGTTGGTACATTGTAGACACTTGGCTCTTTTCGGAAGAAGGACTTCAGTGTTGTTTACTACCTGTTTTGTGGCAGGCAGAGGTCTAAGTATTCAGATCATTTAATTCTTACAAAACCCTGTCTGGTATTTATGTTTTTTATTCCTGTGCCTGTAGATGAGGAAATTGACTTTGGAGAAGTTGAAAAAGTCATTCAAATCTGTAAGTTGGATTTTGATGTTGAGTCAGATCTGTTCGATTTGGAAGTCCATTCTTCACTATTAACAAACCACTTTTTTTTTTTTTTTTTTTTTAGGAAGAAAATTATTTTTACTCTAAGGTATTTATAAAGAACCACTAAGTATCAGGGTAATGACATGATGTCGTGAAAAGAGCACCCAGCTTTAAGTCAGAGCCCTGAACTTGAGTCCAAAATGAAAAAGAGACCCTGCCACCTGCAGAGTGTGGTTCCCTCGGCCTCCATTTCTTCACCTGCAAAATAGGCATTTTGCCAACTTCTGTCTTTATCTGCTTTACTGTCAGCTAGTGGGATCAAATGAGCTGTTATCTCTGAAAGGTCTTGGTAAAAAGCAAAGTGGCATTTATCTTTTGTCCCATGTATCTTTTTAAAAAATTGTGTTTCTTTCCCCAAAATGTTCATTATTAGGCTTGACTTAAAATGTCAGTTAAACTCCCTCACAAATGTAAACCATATATACTATAAAGTTTTCATTCTGGAAGTGGTGATGGCTTTGCAGTGATGGATTCATTGTAATTTTAGAAAAGCCCAGAGTGTCACCTCTGATTAATGAGTTTGCTGCTGTTGACTGGAAGTTAAGTAGCCAAGCCTTCTCTTCCCATTTCCCCTCAGCTAAAATAAAATGCTAGGTATTTTTGGCAAATCCTCCCAAAGATTTAAAGTGGGGGAGGGGGGAGAGAATCACCTCCGATCCCATTTTTTCAAGGCACTGGCCACTGTTAGCATGTTTTATTCTGGGTTTATCTGTAGGCATTTTTAACTTGGATAGGATTATAATGCAATACAGTTTTGTATCCTGACTTTTTAACTTTATGTTACATGTAAAAGTTTCTCCATTTTTCCACACACTTAAAAAATGGCTGCATAATGTTCCATAATATGAATTCACTGTATTTTACTTCACTGTGATTGTTTCTAGGAGATTTTAGTTATAGCTAATTATTTTAAAATGAGTTTTAAAACTTAATGTTTCAGTGAGCATCTTTGTGCTTAAAACTTTGAAACCTTTTTTGAGTTGGAGTCTTACTCTGTCACCCAGGCTGGAGTGCGGTGGCACCATCATGGCTCACCGCAGCCTTGACCTCCTGAGCTCAGGCAATCCTTCCGCCTCAGTGTCCCTACTAGCTGGTACCCCTGGTGTCTACTACCACACCCAGCTGATTTTTTTATTTTTTTGTAGAGACAAGGTTTCACTATGTTGCCTGTGCTGGTCTCCAGTTCCTGAGCCCAAGCATCACTCCTGCCTCCGCCTCCCAAAGTGCTGGGACTATAGGCGTGAACCACTGTGCCCAGCCTATGTGAAACTTTGACTTCCAAGGAAATGGGTTCCTGAAGAGGTAGTTTGAGGGTCAAAGGTATTCACATTTTTGAGGCCATTGATGACACCAGTGTTGACCCCGAAGGTTGTTCCACGTTCCCATCTGACAGCAGTGATCAAAAGGACGCACTCTTTACACCCTTGGCGTTTTCTCTGAAAAATGCATTTGCTCATTTTTTTTGGCCAAAATTGATACTTTGATTGTTTTAATTTGTACATCTTTGATTACTAGCAGGTTGACTTTCTTTTCTGTCATTTGAGCCATTTGCACATGTCTGTAATATTTTATGGACAATTTTGAAATACAAAAAACTCTGAAAACAAGGGTTTTTTGTTGTTTGTAGGGTTTTGGCATACTTTGCAGGTGGTAAAACTTAACCTGAACCAATTATAAAGTTCTATAGTATCTGTTTATCCTACTTGGTTGGCATATTCATATGTTTTGCTGCAGTAATATGAATGAGTTTGATTTCTGAGTGTTACATAGTGTGTGCCACATGCATTGCATTACTCCTCAAGTGTCACAAAGTCTGAACTTCAGTGCATCTGACCTCCAGGTTTTTAGATAAGGTATTACCGTCCCTGCATTTCCTCTTCTGTTACTCATCTCTTCCTCTCTGTTGGGAGCCAAATGTAAAATTGCTCCAAATAGCAAATATCCTATGGAGAAAATAAGTCCTCAAATGAGTGGCACCTCAGAAAAAGAAGTAGGGCCTTGGTATTCTAGAGTGTAATCTAATAAAATAAAGATACTTGGAAAAAGCTGAGGTTTCATTTATTGCTGGTGGCTTTGAGTGCGTGCCCGTTAGAATGGAAACTTGATGGGTAGATGGAGAGGTTGGGCCGAATTTCTCTCCTGCTGGTTATCAACACAGTTCTCTTTGTGAGAGAAACTGAATCCACCCAAGGAACTTTCTGGAGGGTGGATGGGGAGAGCGACTGGTCATCTGACCTTGAGGATGCTTTTCTAAACTTGTTGAACTAAGGGGACCTGCTTTTACATTCCCACTTGCAATACCCAAAGGCCCTCAACTTCCGGTCTGGGCTCACTGGCACTGTCCTGGGACCCCAAACAGGGAGAATTCCCCAACCTAGCATCTCCCATTCCTGGTGCCAACTGCCAGCCCTACCCTGTCTCCCTCTCTCATTTGTTTGTGCGCTCCTGTGTATAACTGCATTCCAACCACTGATAAAAGTGTCCATTTTGCGTGAAAAAAATGATTTTCCTTATCTGTATTATGGAGAAAATATGACTGAGCTGCCTTGTGGCAATTGCATGAGATAAAACTAGTGAGTACTTGACACAGTGGTTGGCACAGAGTAAGTACTAAAAAAGCAAATTACGATGATGATGATTTAGTCTGAACCAAATACTAACCCATCACAACTGAAGGATGAGACAAAGTTCCTAGATCCTCCAGAATTTTCTTTTCTGGTCCCCTGCCATCTGTTGCTCCTGACCTCTGGATGCTGGTGTGGGTTGTGCAAGGTGCAGAGGGGCTTGAGGAGGGGGTGCTGGGTAGCACCTGAGACCCCAAGAGGAGTGGGGAGGAGTAGGGACCAGTGGGCCTGGCATAGAGTTCTCTTGGTGAGGCACAGCCATTGGCCACCAAAATTAGGCAAGGGAGGAGAGAAAGAAGGAAGGAAACCATTTCCTTTCTAAAGGTAGACCATGACACTTTCTTTGGAAGAACTTTGAGAGGTTCACCCCTTGGTTTGTTTCCAGCCAGCTGATCTTATAGGTGTAGTCCTAAAATCATGCCAGTTTTTCCTTGGATTTGATGTAATGCATGCCTTTTGATTATCTAGGGTCTGACTGGCTGCTGTTCACCTTCTCATTGCTCACTGGCGAGTGTCTTGATGAAGACTTGCAATGAGGAGGAAGCAGAACCCTATAGTCTTAGGGCTGAAAGGGAGCTTGGTGTTCTCAAAGCTGCTTCTTTAGCAGATGAGGAAACTGACTCGTCACAACCAGGACTTACGTGAGTTTCTGTGCTCATTCTAGAGCTCTTCCATTCTCTTAAGCCGCCACTCCATAGAAGTGGGTCCGGCTTTGCTGCCTGTGGTGGGTTTCCTTGGTCTACATTTGCCCTTGGTCCTCACGCCCAAGGCCTGGTTTTTTAGCTCTTTGGATCTGGGATGAGGAGGGCCTGAGGAGAATAACCTTAGCTCACTGACTCGTGGGCGTAGTTGTGTTGTTCTTAGAAGGAATTTGGATGGTCTTGTACTCAATCCCTGTCTGCAGATGGGGAACCCAGCCCAGGAATGCTTAGTGGCAGGAGGAGTCGGGAGCAGCTGGAGTCCACAGCAGAGGAGCAGACCGTTGGGTTGGTGAGAGAGGGACTGTGTGTGTGTGTCTTGCTCCCCGCCGCAGGCACGGAGCCAAGTGCAGGGCCTGGAGTAGAGTGTTTCAGTAATTGAAGGAAGGCAGCCAGAGCCAGAATCCAGGTGTTATGGTCTGTGATGTTTTCTTTATATTAAAGGACGAGTTTCTCTTCCAGTGTTTACCCACAGATCTTAGTTGTAAGACCCCTCTCCTGAACTGGTGAAAGGCTGTTCTGTCTGCCGGCCCCTGTGGGCCATATTGCTCCAAAGATGGGACGACCTGGCCATGGAGAAGAAAAGACTGATAATAATGAGTAAGCAATTCCACTTTAGCAGGTGGACGTGGTGTGACACTGATGTCACACCTATCAGTGAACATTTTCAGCGCAAAGTTTTTCAAAACCCCAAAATCCATTCCTGAAGCACTTTACCAAGATAAACTAAATTCAGTTGTGTTTCTCTACCCAGTACTTCAAATGCATCTATTAATGGTATGCATATTATATTCCTGATTTTATAGTACTGTTTCACAGGTTAATTCTTTTATTTATTGGTTCATTCAGCAAATATGAGCCAAGTGCCCTACTGTGGTCCTCTGCCATTACCTGAGGGAATGAAGTGAAGTGAAGAAAATAGACTCAGCCTCTCCCTTTATGGTGTTATCAGGAAGATGATTAGTTAAACAAGCAAAATGATAACGTGCCATTATTACCTCGGTGAGGAATGTGGTGCTGGACCAGAGTACATCATGTGAGGCTGCGGTGGGCTGGGATTGGGGCATGGGTGGAGAAATGAGACTCCAGTGCAGTGTGGGCAGGTTTTCTGGAGGCAAAGAAGTTTCCCTTTACACTTGCACAAGGATAGTAAATAGTCGGGTGTCACCGAAGAGAAGAGGTGAGAAGAGAAGAGGTGAGAGCCAGCAGAGCTACCGCAGTGGTGCCCAGACTTGAGCATGTGGGTGGCCGACCGGAAGGTGGTTGTAACACAGATTGCTGGGCAATCAGAAGGCCTGGGATGGGGCCGGAGAATTGCTTTCTGAACCCATTGCCAGGTGATGCTGGCTAAGAATCCAATGTAACAGGAGTGTGTGGGGGAGGTGGGAGGAGCAGGTGGGCGGTCCTGCTCCACCTAGAATTCCCTCTCCTCTTCTTCCGGCTGTCCACATCCCGTCCTTTGCCCCTCCTTCAAGTTGAGATCAAGGATAGCACTTCCCGGAAACCTTTCCGAGGTGTGCTCACTGCCTTTATCGCCTGCTGTGAATAGACGTGTCCATGGACACATCTTGCATCCTTTGTGTGCTGTTTAAACCTCAGTTCTATGCAGGTGTTTCCACTGTGTTTGTTTTTGTCTTATTCAAGCCTCTTGAGGCAGCCGAGCATATCAGACGTACGTGAATATTCTCTTGCTTGACCAAATTAAATTCTTGCAACTGCTGTGAGGAGCAGGTTGTATATTCTCTGCAGAAAGGAGACCACAACTTGCAAGGAATTACCAATATAAATTGAAGGGAAGTTTCTTGCTCAAGTCACAAAAGAGGGGAAGCCAAAGCCAGTTTATGTTCATTATTCTCAAATGTTCTTTGCAATGTGTGAACTTATGTATTCTGTGCCCAGCACCACTAGCAGGAGTTTGTTTCATTTTGTTTCTTGAGTCGGGGTCTCACTCTGTCATTCGGGCTGGAGTGCACTGGCACAATCATGGCTCATTGCAGCCTCGACCCCCTGGGCTCAGGTGATCCTCCTGCCTCTGTCTCCTGAGTAACTGGGACTACAGGCACGTGCTACCACGTCTGGCTAATATTTTTTTTTTTTTTTTTGGTAGAGATGAGGTCTGGATGTGTTGCTCAGGCTGGTCTCGAACTCCTGTGCTCAAGCAGTCCTCTTGCCTCAGCCTCTCAAAGTGTTGGGATTACAGGCATGCCCGGCCAGGAAAGTTTTATATTTAGTTTGTTGTTAAACTTTCTCACTGTAGATCTGTCCACTTAAAGAGAAAACAAAGGCATCTTATGAATTGAATGTACATTTTGTTTTTAGTGGAAAGTGGGTGGTTATCTTGGGAATACTTCAGAAATTGTCCACTTGCTTTAGAATAAATATATGGAGGGGGTAATTTAGTTTACATGTCATTAGGTTTAGAACTGATTTCTGTACAATTTTGGTATGAGGGAGTTATTAGTGAAATAGTGATTTCAGTGTTTTGAAAAGACCAAATTAGACAGTTATGCCATGACCTTTCTTAAGTAGCCAGATAGGTTTAGACGCGTGGTTGAAGATTGATAAAGTTCCTGTGCGTGACATGTCACAAGACAGGTAGGGTTGAAAACCAACAAACAAAAAATTCCTTTCGAACTGACGCTGTCAAGTCTTCCTCCCTGATGTAGACACAAACATAATCTGGTTTTCTCAGATTCCTATAAGGGGTGGAAATTTGAGGAATTTACTAAGCTTTCTATCTTACAGTACAACTTGGGAGCCAGTTTTTGAATGTTCTAGCAGTTCCTCAGAGCTAGAAATCTTCAACACAGTCATGTGAATTATCCACATTATAAAGAACAGCAGCCTGGAATTACCTGGAACGGGTGAAGTTGCAGGTAGCGAGTAAGAGGCGCACCTTTATTCTTTGCACATTGTGCCTCATGCTTGTAAGGCACGGATGCTTCTCTTGCTTCCTCGGTCCTTTCCATCCTCCTCCCCCTCCTGAAGGCAAAACACAAAACAGCCACCAAAAGACAGGCGTTGGGCGTTGTTGAAAGCTGTGTGATGGAACCCAGAAGCTGGGTTTTGAAGGTGGAACTCATTTCACATGCGTGATTGCCAGCTTGCCAACTCAGTCTCCTGTGTGTGTGCATGTGTGTGTGTGTGTGTGTGTGTGTGCGTGTGCGTGTGCGTGTGTGTGTGTGTGTGTGTGTGTGTGTGTTTTGAGTCAGGGTCTCGCTCTGTTGCCCAGGCTGAAGTGCAGTAGCACAATCACGACTCACCACATCCTCAGCCTCCTGAGCTCAGGTGATCCTCCCTCCTCAGCCTCCTGTGTAGCTGGGACTACAGGCACACACTACCATGCCCAGCTAATATTTTTGATTTTCCTTAGAGATGAGATCCTGCTGTGTTGCCCGGGCTGGTCTTGAACTCTTGGACTCAAGCAGTCCTCCACTTTGGCCTAAGTGCTGGGATTACAGGCATGAGTCACTGCACCTGGCTGTCTCTTTTAATAGCCATTGCAGGTAAAATTTGTAGTTGTTTCTGACAGTGTGTGATTAATTTAAAAACGAAATTTTCCTTATTTGAGATATCGTTAGGTGTTGTTTAAGTATGTAAAATGAGTAGAGTTGGTTTCTGTCCTCCACAGACTTGTGATTGAGAAGGGAGAGATAAGCTATGAATACAAGTCATTATAGTATAGCAGAGAATTGTTTGGTATAATCAGAACTACAGAGTGCTGTGTGGGATCAAAGGAGGGAGACTTTCCTTCCGATAAGAGGGACAGAAAAGACTTCATAGTCTAAAACTGGGCATTTTAAGTGGACCTTAAAGGGAGTGTAGGGGACAAAAACAAAAACACACACAAAACCCAGCTTGAGCAAAAACAAACACACACACACACACACAACCCAGCTTGTGCAAAGGCACAGAGGTAGGAACGCAAAAGTCAGTGCAAATCTGGTGTGGACAGAGGGTCCTTAGTGAAAGTCCCATGAAATGGAGGCTGCAGAGGGGAAACTGAGGCTAGGCTTTGGAGCTCCTGAAGCTATACACTTTGTTGTACAGGTAGTGGGAGCTGAGGACCAGGTGACCTGACCGTGGACCAGAAGAGACCCTGGGGCATTGCCGTGTGATAAAAGAGCCCCAGAGGCTAAGCTGAAGAGGACAGGGCCCATGCTGTCCTCAGGGCAGTTGAGACCACTGTTCCTGTTTTCTCATCCGTGGGGATGGGGGAGGTGGTGGCAGAGTCATCAAATGAATAATGCTCGTCCTTTGTGAGTAACATAAATATGGTCTCGATGGCATAATAGATTTAATGCGATACCCATGATATATAGATAGAAACAGTTTCTTAAGGTTTAATGAGAAATGAGCCATGAAGAGAGTGCAGTGTGTACAGTCTTGAGAGTATGAAAGCCGAGTGTGCTCATCATTGGTGAAGCTAACTGAGCATGTATTTGTCTGAAGTTAGGGTAGAACCTCTGAAGTATACAGATTGCCTTGACTGTTGGATTCCGGTAAACCCTTACTTGCCAAAGAGTGTTGGGGCATTGTCATCATTCAGTCCTGTTGCTGGTCCTGTCCACATTGTTTGCTTCTCTCTGGAGTCTGGAGGGCTGTCAGCATTTAAATAAAACATGCACATCATCAGCACTGGGGTGATTTATGAGCCTTGCTTGGCTGAGGGCTCCATCTCTGTCACTTCTGAAGTCTGTTTTCTTTGTCCCTTTATTTCTTTTCTTTTCTTTCTTTCTTTTTTTTTTTTTTTTGAGTTGGAGTCTTACTCTGTCACCCAGGCTGGAGTGCAGTGGCACGATCATGGCCACTACAGCCTCAACCTGCAGGACTCAGGCGATCCTTCTACCTCAGCCTTCCAAGTAGCTGGAACCACAGGTGCATGCCACCATGCCCAGCTAATTTTTTGATTTAGTGTAGAGACGTGGTCTCACCAAGTTGCCCAGACTGGTCTCGAACCCCTGGACTCAGGCAATCTTCTCTCCTCTGCTTTCCAAAGTGCTGGGATTACGGGTGTGAGCTATCATGCTTGGCTTTGACTCTTAATTTCTTATGATGTGACTAAATAGATTTGGGGGAGGAAAAATGACCAGTGTGAAAGTGATTCAGGACACAGTCAGGGCCTAGGAATTATGAAGTGGTGGCCACACAGACAGTAGACTTGGAGTGTCTTGGTTCCTGGGTAGGTGGGAGGGAAAGGAAAAAGGGAAGACTTGAAGGAGGGAAAGAAGTTTATTTTGCTTTACCCTTCTGATAGTTGGTCTGTTGCCAACTCAAACTTGTGAGAAGGTTGATCTTTCCATACTGGTTAAGGGCTGCATCTTGATCTATTAGTCAGTAAAGACTCGTGACTTTGAGTCAGTGTGGTATAATAGCAACTATATATTTGGTCTTTGTCCCTGATTCCTGGTACAGAACTCTTTACAGAAGTAATCCTTGCAATTTCTTGAGTGTCAGGAGCATCTTTTATTATTCATGATGAACCTCTTTAGACCAACCTGAGTTGGTGCAAATGAGGTGACGCTGGAACTCTTGGTAGCCCTTACCAAGGATGGGAGCCGGTTGCGGGAGAAAGCCACCATGTGTTTAGAGGGTTGGACTTCTGTTCCCACCCCCTGATCCTTGGGAAAGGAGAGGGGCTGGACATTGGCGTCACCAATAGCTAGTGATGTAATCAACCATATCTGTGTAATAAAACTTCCATAAGAGCGCTGTATCAACGAGGCCAAGAGGGCTCATGGGTGGTGAACACATGGATGTGCTGGGGGCTTGACCCATCTGGGAAGAGCCTGGTAGCTGTGTGGTCACCCCTGTCCCCCGGTCATACCCTGCCCTATGCCTCTCTTCCATTTAGCTATTCCTGAGTTGTGTCCTTCATAATAAAACTGTTGTCATAAGCTTAGTGCTTTCCTGAATTCTGTGAGTCATTCTAGCAAGTTACCGAACCTGAGGGGGGTCATGGAAAGCCCCCAGTTTGTAGTCAGCTTGGCAGAAGCGCTGGCCAGGGGACCCCCTTTGTGGCTGTTGTGAGAGATAGGACAGTCTTGTGGGACTGAGCACTTGATCTGTGGGGTCTGTACTAACTCTGGGTAGTGTCAGAGTTTGATGAATTGTTGGACACCCAGTTGGTTTAGAGAATTGGGTTTTGGAAACATGAAAGTCAGGTTTTTTCTAGTGGGAAAAGGTAACTCAGGATATTAAAGCATTGTGACTGGAATAACCTCTAAAATTACGTGGTTTCCTATTTAGATAAAGGCTCAAAAGAATTTTAAAAAAATTTAGTGGGAAAGAAAAAAATTACCAGGTAATTGCTTACTATTTATATATTTATATTGTTTTTTAAGTGTAATAACGTAGAAATTATACCACTATGTGGTTTCCCTTGACCCTTGTTTCCTGTGGTATAGACCAAAGATTTCATAGCACTGTCTCTGCCACCAGTAAGTGGAAGCCTCTTATCTGTTATTACCATGGATTGTGGTTTTAGGGAGCCTCTTTACTAATCGTCAACCTAATAGTAACGGCAGCTCCTTATGAACTGTTATTTACAGTTTAAAAAAAAAAACTCTATTGATTAGCAAGACTTTTTTAAAACTGAAAAAAGTTAAAAAAAATACACAAGGTTTCATTAAGAAAAGATAAATATTGACAATACATGGGAGTTATTTTCTTTTCTTTTTTTTTTTTTTTGACTTGGAGTCTCACTCTGTCATCCAGACTGGAGTGCAGTGGCATGCTCATGGCCACTGCAGTCTCGACCTGCTAGGCTCAGGTGATCCTGCCGCTTCCGTCTTCCAGGTAGCTGGAACTACAGGCATGCACCACCACGCCTGGCTAATTTTTTGATTTATTGTAGAGACGATGTCTCATCAAGTTGCCCAGGCTGATCTCAAACCCATGGGCTCAGGCAATCCTCACACCTCGGGATCCCAGGATTCTTCTTGGGTTTTTTGTTTTTTGTTTTTTGAATCAGGGTCTCACTGTCTTGCCCAGACTGGAGTGCAGTTGGCACGATCATGGCTCACTGAAGCCTCAGCCTCCACCTCCTGAGCTCAAGTAGTCCTCCCACCTCCTGAGTGGCTAGGACTACAGGCATGTACCACAGCATTCTGCTATTTTTTTTTTTTTTTTTGAGTTGGAGTCTCACTCTGTCGCCCAGACTGGAGTGCAGTGGCCGCTCTCGGCCACCGCAGCCTCGACCTGCTGGGCTCCGGTGATCCTTCTGCCTCAGCCTTCCAAGTAGCTGGAACTACAGGTGTGTGCCACCACACCCGGCTTTTATTGTTTTCTATACCAACTTTTTTTTCTTCTTTTTTTGGGTTGGAGTCTCACTCTGTCGCCCAGACTGGAGTGCAGTGGCCGCTTCCGGCCACCGCAGCCTCGACCTGCTGGGCTCCGGCGATCCTTCCGCCTCAGCCTTCCGAGTAGCCGGAATTACAGGCATGCGCTACCACGCCTGGCTGATTTTTTGATTGATTGTAGAGATGAGGTCTCGCTGCCCAGGCGAGTCTCGAACACGTGGGCTCAGGCAATCCACTCACCTCAGCCTCCCAAGGCACGGGATTACAGGCTGAGCCACCGAGCCCGGCTATTTTTTTTTTTTTTTAACTTTTGTGGAGACAGATCTCACTACGCTGCCCAGACTGGTCTTGAACTCCTGAGTTCAAACACTCCTCCTACCTTGGCCTCCCAGAGTACTGGGATTACAGGTATGAGCCACCATGCCTGGCCAGGCTTCTTTTTTCTATATATCCCCCCATAAATAATTTGTGATTGTGCTGTAGAAAATGCTAAGAACAAAACACTAAAATGAAAATTAAAATAATTTATAATCTTACCACACAAAGATAATTACTGTCAACATTTTGGCATCTTTTTTTTCCTTACAAAAACTGGGATCATATTAGCTCTAAATACTGCCTTGTATTTATTTATTTTTCTACATAATATTTTTCATTGACACTTGAGACCATTTTGGGCAAAGTGGGATATAGCAAATCTGATCTCTTCATATAAAGTGTTTCTGTTTGCTTAAAGGTCAAAGGTCAGTTTAGGATTTGGAGAAGTTATCAATAGTTTTAGCAGTGTTACATGTCGATTATGGTGGCATTTTAGTTTTGCTTCTTATAGATAGTAGCAGGATTTTTTTTTTTTTTTGAGTTGGAGTCTCACTCAGTCGCCCAGACTGGAGTGCAGTG
>NW_007253880.1:721861-724487 GCF_000164805.1 Carlito syrichta | reverse complement strand
TTTTTTTTTTTTTTTTTTTTAAATTAGCACTTGATAAATTGATCTGGAGAGAAAGTAACTTTTTTTTGTTATTTTGATTTGGGATCTCACTCTGTCACTCAGGCTGGAGTGCAGTGGCATGGTCAGGGCTCACTACAGCCTCAGCTTCCTCCTCATGGGCTCAGGTGATCCTTTTGCCTCAGCCTTCCAAGCACCTGGACTATAAGCGTGTGTCACCATGCTCAGCTAACTTTTTTTTTGTAGAGACAAGGTCTCACTGTGTTGCCCAGGCTGGTCTCAAACTCCTGGCCTCAAGTGATCCTCCCACCCTGGCCTCCCAAAGTGCCAAGATTACAGGGATGAGTCACCACACCCAGCCAAGAATGTAACTTTTAAATGCACCCTACATTCCCAATAATTGACTCACTGGGGAAAAACATTCTGTTATTCTGTATTGATTTTGGATTACATGAATAGTGGTTACCTTTAGCGTTTACACGCAAGACTAACTCAACTCCTTGATCACCATAGTATCTAGAATACAGATGAGCTATGGAGAATCCCATTCCATGGAATTTTACTGAATGTGAAAAACACTAGCTCTCACACCTCAGAGGTGAAAGCACCAAGTGTGGGGTTCTGGAGGCACTTGCTAGCTGTGTAACCTGGTATAAGTTACTTGACCTCTCTGTTCTATAGTTTTCATGTCTCTAAATTAGGTTGAACATAATAGTACTGATCTTGTAGGCTTATGGTTAAGGGTTAAATGAGTTCTAAGCACTGTAAAGTGCTTAGAATAGTAGGTGTACCTAGTATACATCAATACATGACTATTATTAAATTTATAGTGTTTCTTCTGTGAGTCTCATTCGTGGCAGAGGTTTTCAGAGTTCTTATCTGTGTTTCATGCTAGTGACCTTCACCTTCATTTCTCCTCCTTGAAGTCAACTCTCTGTCTAGGGGTTTCCTAATTATTTTTGTATTGTTTGTCTTTTCTGAGGTGGTCTCTGTTTTCTCTCCTACTCTCTTTTACTTTGCTGTTTCTCTAACAGCGATACCGGGGATGTCACATCAGGTACTTCAACCAGGACAGATTTGGGGGTATATGTATTCACCTTCCTTTCCCAGGTCCCGCATTCTCAGAAGCCAGGCCACGTGCCTATCTGGCAGGAACCATTGCCTGGCAGTGTATGACTAATTGGAAAGTCCTGTGCTTAGGATTTCTGTAGCTTCCTGTTCCTGGAAGCAAAGGGTAGGCTGGGATTGTGGGCACCTGATGCCCTGCCGGGCTGCCTGAGCAGTGCTGTCCTGGGGCTGTACCCTCACCCCCAGAGCCTGCATATTCTGTACCCCACATTGAACACGGCCTCCTCCAGCCTGGCCCAGGGTTTATTGTCTTTTCATGGATGTCTGAAACCCCAGCTGGACTGGGAGCTCAGTGAGGATGGTGGCTGTTTCACTCTTTTTGTCACTGATAATAACAGTAATCACAGCAAGGGCTAACATTTATTGAGCATTTATGGGTGCCAGGCGCTCAGGTAAACTGAAATTAATCTCATTTAGTGCTCAGAAACAATTCTGTTATTATCTTCATTTTATAGACGAGGAAACGGAGGCACACAGAGGCGAATTGACTTGCCTGGGGTCTTACAGCCAGGAAACGAATGGAACAAAGTGCAGCCAAGAGCAGTCTGGTGTCTGTGTTTGCTTCCTTGCTTCTTAGTGAGCATCTTTGGTTCAGCGTTTGGGCCCTGCCTGCGATAATTCTCTGTTCAAATCCTGACCCAACTGTTTCCCAGACTTTCACTTCAATACTTGATTCCTGATCATCTCTTCTTCTATTTTATTTCCCTCTCTCTTTCCTTCCTTCCTTTCTTCCTTCTTTCCTTTTCCAACAAGGTCTCGCTCAGTCACCTAGGCTGGAGTGCCGTGGCGTGATCATAGCTCACTACAGCCTCAAATTCCTGGATTTAAGCAATCCTCCAGCCTCAGCCTCTTTGTGTAGCTGGGACTAGAGGCACATACCACCACACCTGGCTAATTAAAAAAAAAATTTTTGTACAGGTGGGGTCTTGCTATGTTGTCCACCTCGTCTCAAACTCCTGGCCTCAAGCAGTCTTCCTGCCTCAGCCTCCCAAAGTGCTGGAATTACAGGTTCCAGGTTCATTGTCTCCATTTCAAAGATGGGCTTAAAAATAACACTGATCTCAGAGGTGTGGGGATTTACAAAAAGGATGATGCAAGTCAAAATGCCAGGCACAAAAGGAGACACTCAGTGAAGGTTAGTTGCTGCCAGCAGCTGGGAGAGTAGTTAGAAGCTTCCTAGTAGCCCCAGATATGGACCTCCTAAGCTCCCAGCACTTCTCAGGGGCATCAGTATCTTCCTTTCTCCCCGTGTCAAGTCAGGTGCTGGGCCAGCCTTCCTTTCTGAGGCTCTTGCTTCTGTTTTCCCACGTGGTTGGTTTGTGTCCTATTCTGCGGGGTGGAAGGGACTTGGCTGGACTCCCAGCACTGGCAGGGGTGGGTTATACCCAGAAAATAGGGCTCTAGTTTCCCAGGAATGGGACTTGTGCACAGCCTCCCTCTCTGTGAGCACTGGGGGATTCACTGATTCCTAGAGAAGCATCCTCTGACACCCCCCACCCCA